>NC_033634.1:6452747-6539168 GCF_001540865.1 Ananas comosus | reverse complement strand
GCTAGTAGTGATCATAGTAAACTCACACTGTGTCGCATTTCCATTTCCAATTAAGGACCTACCGAAGGTAGTCCAGCTTGTAAGCTCGCCTAAGTGCCTGTTGGTATAGCCCGACATCCCTACTTCTTGAATGTGTCTGTCCACTCGAGCCCGGCAGGCTTCTCAATACCGCACGACAGCGAACAAAAGTCGCGTAGCTAACTCCGGAGTGCCGGCTTGTAGGGAGCGACCCTCACAAGCATGTGCGAATGAGCACAATGGCACACACATAGTCAAGTCTCAAGTATCCACATCCTCAGTGTCTCTAACATGGTTAGGTCACTAGCATCCCGAAGATCTAGTTTAAATCACAACATGAAGTTCCAATACTACTAAGTCTTGCCCCTTTATGACACTTAGACATTTTAATGAAACAAGTATACTCCAACTCTCTCAATGGCACTATCCCTAGGTTCACAGCATGCCCGCGCTCGATGCCGCTTCAGGACATTAGCGCAATTATTCACAAATAGCACAAGTCCCGAGCCTCTTTATGGCTTACCAAGAACTTTAAGCTCATTATAGGAATAACTTTAAATGCCAGCAAAAGATGCTCATTTTCGCAATAGGATTTATGATTCCAAGTCTCAATAGGATGCCAAACATATGCGAGTACCACATGCTAGTTCTCTACTATAATGGGGTCCGTAATTTTCATTACACATAACATAGGCATATTAAGCTATCCTAAAATTCACAATAATATATCTAACATGATTATGCATGCTTCTTCAATTAACGATACTTAATTCATCACAATGAGAATTTCTCATTGTGTGGCTAGGTCAAACCCACCGAACCGTCGGCGTGCTCCTTCGTTCGCCCGAACAGAGTTGTCCACGAGTCTCACAATACCCTAAAAGTGATCAGCGACAGAAGACTACGAGGGCATACGACCAACCATATGATCAAACATTAACCTAGAAACAAAAAGGGCCAAAACTCACCTCAAAAGAAGAATATCTTCCAAAGCTCCAAAAGAGAGCTAGAACCCTTCCAATCCAAGCCCAGAGGAAGGTTCTAAACCAATTAATTAGCCTCAAAAGCCTAGATCAAAGCCCCCCAAAATCAACCCTAAATGCTCCATTCTAGGGTTTCATCTAGCAAAATCTATCAACAAAAATCTAAGAGAGGAAATGACAACAACATTCTCCTTTGCAAGCTCCAAATCCAAGCCTTCAAGCACCAACAAGGTGGGAAGAGGAAGAAAGGCAAAAGAATGCTCCAAGCCCAAGCTAGATCCTCCTCCTCTTCTTCTCCTTCCTCTTCTTCTCCTTCTTCTCTCTCTAGCAAGGATGTGGGGAGAGTGTGAGGAGGGAAAATGAGGAGAAGAGAGGGTGGATGGGTCATATAGACCATCTATTGTAACAAAATCCAGCTAGGCCCTCCAAAAATCCAATATTACCACAGCCCGGTCTGGGTAGTTTTCGCCCAGAGGGACCGGTCTCTCCCCAGCAAGGACCGGTCTCTCGCGGCGAACCCGAAAAACCAACGTTCGGGAACCGGTCTCTCCCTGCGCGGGACCGGTTGCCTTGCCGGCTGCGCACACTGTTCACTGGGGGGACCGGTCTCTCATATCAGGGACCGGTCCCCGAGAGTAAAAACTCTCAGGACTCATCCAGAAGTCAGGTTTTCGAACTTTTTAGGTCGGAAAACACTCTACAACCCTCCACCAAGTGTGGAAAGCTCGAAATACATCCAAACACTCGAACCTCGCAATTTGCAAAGGTCCAGTGTGCTACATCGGTGGTCACTAGCGATGGCGCAATACCCTTGCCTCGATCCTCCGCCGCCCCGCTCGCGCTCGGATCTGTAGGGTTAGTGGTGTGAGAACTACAACGAAGTTTTCAGTGGGTTCGGCAATCGACTTCGCCGACTTTTCCACTAGGTCTATTTAGGCATAAGTATTTCAAGAAAGAGAAATAGTAACCATACTAATGCTAATACTATGCCTGCAAGAAAGCTGTCAGAAGATATATAATCAAATAAAGAATGATTATGCATGCATGCTCTTTCTATAGTTTTACTTTGGCTTTTACCCAATCTTACCGGTTAACCTTGTTAATCCCAATAACTCACAACCCGAAATCCCTTTTGTTCGGGGAGGTTCTAAGCACTGCAAGACCCGAGGGACCGTCTTTGGGGCCACTATCCTCGTGGTGACTGTTCCGGAACGCACCGCTTGAGGGGGAGCTACCTCCCTCAAGCCAAGACTTATCGTGAGTATCGATCCAATCCTCAACTTGAGGATATATAGCCACTAGCCACAATGCCACAACCAATGATAGGTTCCTACCTTATCATATTTGTCACTTCTAGATTATTCTTGTCATTATGCCACTAATGGTTAAACCTTGTTTAACTATCCTTTTCTCGATGTTAATCTTGTCTCTATTGTCAATGTCACCTTTGTTTACAATTATCATAGTCTCGGTCTCACATTCACACAAATATAGGGTTCCACAAACATGTCCACTATAGTTCATATCAATCTCTATGTTCATCTACGTTAGAAGCATATAATTGAAGTCCAACCAATATTCACATTTAATTTACCCTATCATGCATGAATGACTATTGACATAATGCTCAATAAAAAGGTGAAATAGACATAGAAGGGAATCCAACGATTCCGGAGTGCACACCCCACCTCGAATAGTAGTAGAGGAGTTGTGGTTCACTTCTCGGGATTTTTAGAAGCCTATTCCACGTGCTGCGGCGATCTGTATCAAATTTGAGCCAAATTAGGCTTTTTATTCAATATCTCTACTTAAACATTTTTGTTTCGTCGAACCGAGTTTCCCAATGAGTCGGGAATACCTCTAATTAGATTTCCACAAGGTCAATTTACCTCGAAAACAACTCAGGACAAAAGCCCTAAATTTGGTGCCCTAATAATGCCATATATGATTTTTCCCTAGATTGATCTTGTAACTAAGCAAATACTAGCTTAGAATCATCTAGGAAGCTCTCTAATACCATTCCTAAGCAATTCGAACCATTCCTAAGGCATCTACTATGAACCCTAGATGTTCACCATTAGAGCACATGAAGCTTCTATGGGTTTTCATGGAGTTCATGTCTCAAGAAGGTTTCTAAGCTTGCTAGAGGATCAAAACTCCAAAACTTAGGGTGGAAATCCAAACCCTAGAAGTGTTCTTGCAAAACAACTCACCTTAGCCTTAAGCTCCTCCAAGACCTCCTTGTTGGAGAGCTCCTAGGTCCTCTAATCCACCAAAATCCACCTCCAAAACCTTCCAAGCCTTCTCCTCCTTGCTCTAAGGCAAGATCTCTAGAAAAAGAAAGAGAGAAATGAGAGGGAGAGATGGTTGCTGTTTAAAACAGGGAAAAAGGGGTGTGTTGGGTCATATATAGTGTGTAACAATAGCAACTAGGCCCCCCAAACTCCAATATTTGTAGCAGACCAATTTTTGTGTTGGCGGACCAAAGTGTACCGGTACATGGGACTCTGTCACTGGTACACTTTCTGCGCAGAGGCAACCCGAGAGCAACTTCCCTCGGGCAGCCGATTTGTACCGGTACAACATCGATGTTGTATCGGTACACTTTGCCTAGATTGTAGTTTTTCGTGTTGTTTCGATTCTACTTCGCACCGAATAACGCTAAAACCTTTCCAACTCTTTTAAACTCACTTTTAATCCTTCCAATCTTGTTGGAATACCAATTGGAACTTGTCCAACTATATCTTTCGCGTACTTTAGTCAATTTGGCTAAAGTTCGATAATCTCTACCGAGGTTTCGATATATTACAAGTATGTTATTGAAATTGATGAAGAGGATGAAAGGTGAATTGATGCTGATCTAGTGATGATGAGGAATCCTTTGTTCCGCATTCTTTGAATCCTGCTTTTGATGGTGGCTTGAATACACTCGCATGCGCCATTCGAGATGAAGGTGTTGAATGGATTGATAATTTAAATGTCAACAACGATGATGTACCAAACCTGGTGGAATTCAAGGAATTTGATGATCAACGACAACGGTTTGTCCAGAGTAATGAATTAATTCATCAAACCATTGTTGATGTATATGCTGAACAAAACATTGATCAGGGTCCTCTAAGTGATGAGGCATGGGCCAATCGAACATTTTCTGATAAATCATCCTTAGTGAATGCCTTGGAAGTTTGGCACATTGCACATAATGTGCAGCTTAAAGTTGTTAAGTCAAATACAACTAGATACACTGTGAGATGTATGATCAATTTTTACCTATGGAGATTACATGCTTCTCGACCGAAAGGTAGTTCATTTTTTAAAATAAAGACTTATAGAGGTCTACACACATGTATGGTTCCAATTCTGAATACAACGCATTGAAACTATACATCCTCTTTTATATGTCAATTTATACTTCCTACACTGAAGGCAAGGCTTACCATGAGTCCTATGGAAATTCAATCTCGAGTTCAGAGTGAGATGTACATTAGCATATCATATAGCAAGACTTGGCAGGCACAGAATAAAGCACTACGCATTATATATGGTAGTTGGGAGCAATTATATTGCGACCTTCCTCGATACTTCTCCATGTTGGAAGTAACAAATCCTGGAACTATTACAAAGATTGATTTCATTAGGGTGATGAGCACTACAAGAATGTTTTCACGTGCCTTTTGTGCTTTTGGACCTTTGATTCATGGTTGAGAGTATTGCCGTCCATTACTTAGTATCGATACTACTCATTTGTATGAAAAATATAGAGGCCACGAATTAATTGCCATAAGTGTCGATGGCAATGGTGGTTTATTTCTGCTAGCGTTCACAATTTGCGAAGGGAAGAATGGCTCGCGTTGGGAGTGGTTTCTAAATTGCCTATGAAGGTACATAACATGATCTCTAGTTATTACACTCATTTCGGATTGTTTTAAAGGGCTAGCGAATCTCGTTGCACTTGTATTCCTACTATCAGAAGGTCATGCTCATCGATGGTGTTTGCGACATATGAAAGCCAATATGAATATTCATTTCAAAGCAAAACACTTAAGATGCTTTGGAGAATTGGGAGTGTTTCAAAAGAACGAGAATATTATGCATTAAAGGAAGAATTGAAGGCTATGGATGAAGAAGCATAGCTTTGGGTTGACAATCTTCATGTCGATAGGACATACTGGGCTAAAATTTTTGATGGTGGTTGACGATTCGGTATTATGACAATGAACTGATCGAAAAGTTTAAATGGGGTGTTGAGGGGAGTTCGTGCCTTACCGATTACAGTTTTTGTGATGGCAACATTTCATCAAGTGGTAGAATTTTTTTTTAAACATCGTGTGAAGGGCGCCACAATGTCTACACAGTTTTTGTCGACTGTTGAAAACACCATCAATAGCCGGATGACATGTGCTACAGCATATATAGTTCGATGATTTGGAGCTCACCAGTTCGACATACTTATTGGAAGAGATTTGGAATACTAAGTGATTAACAATGGATAAGATTCTACTTGTTCATATTTGTGTTTGCAACTCACAGGGATCCCTTATTTACATATTTTGTCATGTTGTAGTTCTTCTTCACACACGAACATAGATTATGTCATGCCCCAAACCCGAGGCATAACAGACGCCGGATATCTACTAAATTAGTAAATATGCAAGGCTATAGAATCAGACAGATAACATGCAAAAGATGATCACAAAAGTTTCTATTAAATCCAAAGAGTCAAAAGATGAGACTAACAATTTAATTTCAACTAGCATCAGATGAAATATCATATAAGCAGAACTAAAGTTTATTATGTAATGCAAACAAAATTTGGTCTAACAGGTATTGTAAATAACAATGTGGGTACGAAGAAATAACAACGTAGAAGCAGATAAACAAATGATTATTTACGAAGTCCAAAATTGACATCTAGATGCAATTGACATAAGACGAAAGAGGCTAAAATCAAATCTAGCTACGTCTAACATTTACTCGGTCCTGGCCCCGCCCTGCGAATCAGTCTCGGTACCTGGGTAAGCAACCATACACCACATTAGTTGGATTAAACATACAATACAAATAAATAAATGAATACGAAGATTAATTCAAGCGACTAGTTTTTTATTTGCAAAATCTCATAAAACAAGAATTTATCAAAACTGAAAATTCAGATCAGATTGAAACTATAAATTTACAAAACATTTCTTTTTTAGCAATAAATGAAATAAATATTAAGTCTCTAGCAACTAACTATATCATATGATCCGTTGGCGAGATCCATAGGCACCCGAAGGTGCAAACAGAACAGAGGCACCCGAAGGCGCAAACAAATTAGAGGCGTGGGTAGGCGCAATCACCCGAATGCGCAATACAAAGATAAAGCTCGCTTTTATAACAAAATACGTATCGACATGGCCAACATTAGCATAGCAGAATACAAAAAGACATTATAATTCAAAATTATCCGGTCACTAATTTACAGAACAGATTATCAAATTTCAAAATTCTTCTGTTAAAAGAACCTTTCCATCATAGTTGAAACTCAGTTTGCAGAAATATTTAATATACGCTTAACCCTTAATTTTAAAATCTACAAAATAAAGATTTTCACACAATCAAAGTATTTCCTAAATTATTTTACGAAAAACTAACGGGTGTCCGGTCGCTTACCTTAACGCAGCCTCAAAGACGAGGAATTTTCCAGTCGAAAATGCGCAGAAAATCAATCGTCTGAACCTAAAATAGAGACATGCGATTCTCTATAAGCTAACAAAAAAAAAATGAACATGCAAAGAGGATATAATTATATTTAGAAGACAAGTTTACACAATATTAAATTCGGATAGGCTCACATGGGCGACAATCAAGGTTACAAAGGTATGCAAATCGGTTGGGCTGGAACACAAAGGGATTTGGAATATTAAAATCGACGAAACACAATTAGCAATCAAAGAGATGAAGGAGTTTTTAAAATTGAATTGTTCAAAAGAGTAAGATAACATGAACGAAAATTGAAATTATAAATGAAAGGTTTAGTGTTCGAAAAGAGGTTTGTCACATGTGGAAATATAATTTTACGATATACAATCAAATGGAATCAAATTTAGAAACAAAACAAAATTCGCCCTCTCATAGGCGTTTTATTGAACATATAACGAGCATTCCCAAAAATGTGTATAATGTGCGAAGTTTACACAACTAAATTTTATGGAGGATGTAAGATATAAAATTAGACAGTTTAAAAGATAAAAACAATCACAACGAATCAGATTTTTAGTGGTTTTAATCCCAAACATCAAGAGATAAGTGTTCAAAATAATCATATAACCATGAATAGGGATTTTGGATCTTGTCAAGAATAGATGTAGAGAAAATAAAAAGGGATGGACCTTCTTGAAGACGAAACGACGACGACGAATCAAAAATATCGATGGATGAGGATTGCAGTGGCGATGGTTACGACTACGGATGACGGCGACGACGGTAGGGATCGGACGGGGTCGCGCATGCACGTGAGGAGCGGCAGAGGTCGTATGGACGCAGTGAGGGGGAGAGAGATGGTCGAGCGAGGGAGAGAGATAGATAGATCAGGTGAGGGTTGGCTACGAACGGGAACTAATTAAATTAGGGACTAATTAGGCAACAATATGCCGCCGAGTCCCTTGAAGATTTGAATTTACAAAAAGGTCCAAACTTAAAAAGATAGGAGTCAAAACAAGAGGTTTAAAAATATGGGGTGTTACACCCTCCCCTCCTAAAAGAAGTTTAGTCATCTAAACTTAACACACGTTAGCTCTCAAAGAGTTGAGGGTGCTTCTTCCTCATCTGCTCTTCAAGTTCCCAAGTAGTTTCTCGTTCAGAATGGTTGCTCCACTGGACTTTAACATATAGAATGGTTCGTCTCCTCAAAACTTACTCTTTTCGGTCCACAGTACGTACCGGCTGTTCGTTATAAGATAGATCCTCTCTAAGCTGCAAAGGTCCCGGCTCCACAACATGGCTCGGATCGTGGACATATTTTCTCAACATAGATACATGAAAGACGTTATGCACTCCAGCTAAAGAAGGCGATAAGGCAAGTCTGTACTCTACGTTACCAATTCTTTCAAGTACCTCAAAAGGGCCCACATAACGAGGGCTAAGCTTCCCACGGATTCCAAAGCGCATAATGCCTCTTGAAGGTGACACTTTTAAGAAGACATCGTCTCCGACTTCAAATTTGAGTGGTCGTCTTCAATTATCAGCGTAGCTCTTCTGCCTGCTCTAAGCTGCTCTGAGATGCTCCTTAATCAAATGAATCTTCTCAATAGTTTGTTGCACAATTTCTGGACCAAGTAGCTTTCTCTCACCAACATCATCCCAACACAGAGGAGATCTACACTTCTTTCCATACAAAGCTTCAAAGGGAGCCATTTGTATGCTGGTCTGGAAGCTATTATTATAGGCAAATTCGACCAATGGTAGGTGATGATCCCAAGAGTCTCTCATATCAATTACACAAGCCCGTAACATGTCTTCTAAAATTTGAATCGTCCTCTCGGATTGACCATCGGTCTGCGGATGGAAGGCGGTACTGAAGTCCAATGTAGTTCCCAAAGCTTTATGTAATCCTCTCTAGAAGTGAGCCACAAATCTCGAGTCACGGTCAGACACGATCAAAACTAGAACACCATGTAAACGTACTATCTGTGTAATATAGAGCTTCGCTAGCTTCTCCAAGGTCATACCCGTCTTTATAGCCAGAAAGTGCGCTGACTTGTCAATCTATCAACTATGACCCAAATTGCATCATTGCCCTTCTCACTTCTAGGTTGACGAGTAACAAAATCCATAGTTATTCTCTCCCATTTACACTTAGGAATAGGAGAGGCTGAAGTAAGCTGGCTGATCTCTGCTTGTCGACTTTCACATGCTGGCAAGTCAAACACTTAGCCACGAATTCTGCAATCTCCCTTTTCATGTTACTCCACCAGAAGACGTTCTTCAAATCTCTGTACATTTTGGTTCCTCCAGGGTGCACTGAATATCCCGAATAGTAGGCCTCTTTCAAAATTTCTTATTTAAGATCTGGATTCCTAGGAACGCATAACCGGTTCCTAAATCTCAAAGAGCCATCTTCATGAATTCTAAACTCCGATTGTACTCCTGATTCCACTAAATGTCGAGTCTTCTGAAGATGTATATCATTCGCCTGGGCTGACTTGATCCTATTGATCAGTGTAGGTTGAACTTGCAGATTAGCCAGATGAGCTTCAGATCCATGGATTCGAATTTCTATGTCGAGCCGTCTGAGATCCTCTAGAATATGTCACTGAGAAGTAACCAATGTCGCTATATTCCCTATTGATTTTCTGCTGAGGGCATCAGCTACGACGTTGGTTTTGCTCGGATGATACTTGATGGTCACATCGTAGTCTTTCAACAATTCTAGCCATTTTCTTTGTCTCATATTCAATTCCTTCTGTGTGAAGATGTACTTTAAACTTTTGTGGTCGGTAAAAATCTCACAAGGCTCGCCGTAGAGGTAATGTCTCCAAATTTTCAGTGCAAAGACGATCGCTGCAAATTCTAGGTCATGGGTCGGGTAGTTCACCTCGAATGGACTCAGCTATCGGGAACTATAAGCAATCACTTTGTCGTTTTTATTAGGATGCATCCCAATCCTTTCTTCGAGGCATCACTATAAATAGTGAATCCTTCACCACTAACATGCAAGGTAAGGATAGGTGCTAATATTAAGCTTTTCTTCAACTCCAAAAAGCTTTGTTCGCATTTATCTGACCACTGAAATTTAACTCCTTTCCGTGTCAACTGAGTCAATGGTGCAGCAAGGTGGGAGAAACCTTCCACAAATCTTCTATAGTATACTGCTAAACCCACGAAACTTCGAACCTCATTGATGTTGATTGGTCGTGGCCAATTTTTCACTGCTTCTATCTTCGTAGGATCTACTGAAACACCTTCCTTAGACACAATATGTTCGAGAAAGGAAACGCTTTGTAACCAAAATTCACACTTTTTAAACTTAGCGTAAAACTTCCTTTGTCGAAGAGTTTCCAAAACTATTCTGAGATACTTTATATGCTCAGCTGGACTGTCGGAATACACCAGAATATCGTCTATGCAGACAACCACAAACTTATCCAAGAAATGTTTGAAAACTCTATTCATTAGATCCATGAAAGCAGGCGGGGCATTAGTTAATCCAAAAGGCATTACTATGAACTCGTAATGCCCATAACGTGTGCGAAAAACGGTCTTGGGTATATCTTCGGCTCTGACCTTCAGCTGATGGTATCCTGATCGTAGATCAATCTTGGAAAAGATTTTTGTACCTCGAAGCTGATTAAATAAGTCGTCGATTCTCGGTAAGGGGTATCGATTCTTCACAGTCATTCTGTTTAGCTCGCGATAATCGATACATAATCTCAAAGTATCATCTTTCTTCTTGACGAAAAGTACTGGAGTGCCCCAAGGAGAGACACTTGGTCTGATGAATCCTTTGTCCAGAAGTTCCTAAAGTTGCACTTGTAGTTCCTTGAGCTCAATTGGTGACATCCAATAAGGCGTCTTCGAAATTGGATCTGTTCCCGCAGCTAAATCAACACAAAATTCAATCTCCCTATCTGGCGGTAGCCCAGGGAGGTCCTCTAGAAAAACATCTAGAAATTCATTTATCACCGGGATGTCTTCTAATCTCGGAGTATTTAAATTCAGATCTTTCACCAGAGCCACAAAATCAGGCACAGCCACTCCTTAAGAGACAAGTAGCCTGCAAGGAAGAAATGATCGGAAGTGGGGTATAAGCTCCATTCCCAAGAAAAGCAAAATCTGCCTCTCCAGGAATGTTGAATTCCACCCGTTTCTCCCGACAATTCAAAGTAGCAAAGTGGGACGAAAGCCAGTCCATCCCCAAAATCACATCAAAGTCTCGCATGTCCATAACATGGAGATTTTCCAACAAGCTCCTATTATCCACTCTGACCATGCTCCTACAAACTCGGTCAATCACAAACTCCTCCCCCAAAGGCGTACCAACACATAAAGTATAATCCAAAGGTTTAGAAGGTAACAGAGACTTTCTAACCAAAGTAGAAGATACAAAAGAATGTGTAGTTCCAGAATCAAAGAGGACACGAGCAAAAGCAGAATTTATAGGTAGAATACCTGAGACCACGGCATTAGATGCCTAGGCATCCTGCTGGGAGAGAGCTTGGACACGCCTCTGCATCCGAGGTCTTCCACCTCTAGACTGACCAGTAGGAGGGGCACGATCACGACCGGCTGAAGCAGTAAATTTCTCTTGAGGCTTGGATCTAGTGCCAACGTTAGTGCTCAACAGAGGGAACTGAGCTATCCGGTGATTCAAATCGCCGCATCTGAAGTAACCGCCAGTCAAATGTCTACAGTCTGAATCCTTATGCGACCCTCCACAAACTGAGCATTTCGGCTTCTGATCCCAGTTTGGTGGTCCACTATGAGGAGCTGGCGTATTACACGACCTTCCGGAATCACTAGATCTGTCTGACCCTCTTGCATTTCGATCTTCTTTTCTGAAAGAATCTTTATTTCTCTTCTTTTGATTTGCATGGCGCTCCTCCTAAGTCTGCCACCAAACTAAATCCAAGGATTTTGCCTTTGAAACAACCTCGTCGTATGTCTCAAGGTGTAGAGGCGCGACGCCAATACGAATATATCCATTCAGCCCTTCTTCAAACTTTTTGGCCCGCGATTCATCATCATCCACCAATTTCGGGGCAAACTGAGAGAGTCGATCAAACTCGGCCTTGTACTCCACAGACATCGACCCTTGCTTTAGATCTAGAAATTGCCTCTCGAGCTGGCAGAGTTTACTCCTTGGAAAGTACTTAGCATAAAACGCTGATCGAAAATCCTTCCACGAAATGGCTGTTAAATCGCTACCGCGGGTCCTCAACTCGCTTTCTCACCAATTATTCACTCTGCTCTAAAGCATGAATGTCCCAAATCTGACCTTCTCCTCATCGGTACACTGTATGGCCGTAAATGCTTTTTCCATCTCTTTGATCCAATTTTTCGCTTCTTTCGGGTTTGTAGTGCCTGAAAAAGGTGGAGAAGCAGACTTCTTAAATTCATTGATGCTCCTCTCTCAAACTCTGGAACTTGACTCAGCGGCACTAGGAGTTGGATTCTGCTGTAAATTTTGTTGCTGAGTCTGAACTAGCTCGACAACAGCTTGTAATAGGGTAGCGAGCAGGGGATCCATCGTGGTGCTCTACGGTAAAGTAGCGGAGTGGGTGGGAATAGTGGTTTGTGGCGGCGGTGGAACAAAACCAGGAGGTGCAGTCGACGGCGAAAATGAAAAGGTAGTGGGAACAGTCGTCGAAGGCATCCCCGTACTAATAGTCTGCTGCAGAGATGGAGCAAAAGCCGAAGGGTTCGTTGGAGGCGCTATGGTTGACTGTAGCTGATTTTGGATAGTAGGTGGAACAGTGATCTAAGGTGGAACAGTTGCCACGGATGTAGTATTCAAGAGTGAGGCTAAAGTGGCATTCAGATCTGCATCTCCGGATCCAGCTGGAGGTAGGTTCCTGGGTTACTCATATCCAGCTGGAGGTAGGTTCCTGGGTTACTCATTGTTGGTGTTGCCACAACAGGACGGATGCACCATCTTAGCAAGAGAGAGGATCACAAACATATAAATGCGAGATATTAACGAAAACTATAATCAATAATCAAATAGAATCAAATATGCGCCTACTTCTATCCATCCTCACACGTCCTAATAAGCTCTCACGGTCTTAGACCTAAAAAATTTTATGATAGATCTTAAACCTTGCTTTGATACCATAATTTCTGTCACGCTCCAAACCCGAGGCATAACAGATGTCACATATCTACTAGATTAGTAAATATGTAAGGCCATAGAATCAGACAGATAACATGCAAAAGATGATCACAAAAGTTTCTATTCAATCCAAATAGTCAAAAGATGAGACTAACAATTTAATTTCAACTAGCATCAGATGAAATATCATATAAGCAGAACTAAAGTTTATTATGTAACACAAACAAAATTTGGTCTAACAGGTATTGTAAATAACAATGTGGGTAGGAAGAAATAATAAAGTAGAAGCATATAAATAAATGATTATTTACGAAGTCCAAAATTCACATCTAGATGCAATAGACATGAGACGAAAGAGGCTAAAATCAAATCTAGCTACGTCTAACGTTCACTCGGTCCCGGCCTTGCCTTGCGAATCAGTCTCAGTACTTGGGTAAGCAACCATATACCACATTAGTCGGATTAAGCATACAATACAAATAAATAAATGAATATGAAGACTAATTCAAGCGACTGGTTTTTAATTTGCAAAATCTCAGAAAACAAGAATTTATCAAAACTAAAAATTTAGATCAGATTGAAACTATAAATTTACCAAGCATTTCTCTTTCAGCAATAAACGAAATAAATATTAAGCCTCCGGCAACTAACTATATCATATGATCCGTTGGCGAGATCCAAAGGCACCCGAAGGCGCAAACAAAACAGAGGCGTGGATAGGCGCAAGCACCCGAAGGCGCAATACAAAGACGAAGCTCGCTTCTATAACAAAATACATGTCGACATGGCCAACATTAGCATAGCAAAATACCAATAGACATTATAATTCAAAATTATCCAGTCACTAATTTACAGAACATATTATCAAATTTCAAAATTCTTCTGTTAAAAAAACCTTTCTATCATAGTTGAAACTCAGTTTACAGAAATATTTAATATACGCTTAACACTTAATTTTAAAATCTACAAAATAAAGATTTTCACACAATCAAAGTATTTCCTAAATTACTTTACGAAAAAGTAACGGGTGTCCGGTCGCTTACCTTAACGCAGCCTCAAATATGAGGAATTATCCAGTCGAAAATGCACAGAAAATCAATCGTCGGAACCTAAAATAGAGACATGCGATTCTCTATAAGCAAACTAAAAAAAAATGAACATGTAAAGAATATATAATTATATTTAGAAGACAGGTTTATACAAGGTTAAATTCAGATAGGCTCACATAGGCGACAATCACGGTTACAGAGGTATGCAAATAGGTCAGGATGGAACACAAAAGGATTTAGAATATTAAAATTGACGAAACACAATTAGCAAGCAAAGAGATGAAGGAGTTTTTAAAATTAAATTATTCAAAGGAGTAAGATAACATGAACGGAAATTGAAATTATAAATGAAAGGTTTAGTGTTCGAAAAGAGGTTTGTCACATGTGGAAATATAATTTTACGATATATAATCAAATGGAATCGAATTTCGAAACAAAACGAAATTCGCCCTCTGATAGGCGTTTTATCGAACATATAACGGGCATTCCCAAAAATGTGTATAATGTGCGAAGTTTACACAACTAAATTTTATGCAGGATGTAAGATATACAATTAGACAATTCAAAAGATAAAAATAAGATCACAACGAATCAAATTTTTAGTGGTTTTAATCCCAAACATCAAGAGATAAGTGTTCAAAATAATCATATAACCATGAATAGGGATTTTGGATTCTGTCAAGAATAGATGTAGAGAAAATAAAACGGGATGGACCTTCTTAAAGACGGAACGACGACGACAAATCAAAAATATTGATGGATGAGGATTGCGGCGGCGATGGTTACGACTACGGATGACGGCGACGACGGTAAGGATCGGATTGTGTCGCGTGTGCATGTGCAGAGCGGCAAAGGTTGTACGGACGCAGTGAGGGGGAGAGAGATGGTCGAGCGAGGGAGAGAGATAGATAGATCGGGTGAGGGTTGGGTAGGAACGGGAACTAATTAAATTAGGGACTAATTAGGCAACAATATGCCGCCGAGTTCCTTGAAGATTTGAATTTACGAAAAGGTCCAAACTTAAAAGATAGGAGTCAAAACAAGAGGTTTAAAAATATGGGGTGTTACAGATTACTATGGCTTATGTTCTCATTAGTATACTGCTCCATCCTATCATAAGGTTTATGAACCGCAGTTCCATCTCGTTCCCGATTGTCGTTATTGGGTCGAGTCATATGATTCACATATACTTTCACCACACGAGAGAAGGAAAAAAGGACGATCCAAATCTACGCGCATCCGTAATGTTATGGACGAAGGCGTTGGGAATAGGAGGGGCAAGTGTAATATGTGTAAACAGTATGGCCATTATAAAAGCACATGTTTTGAAAATTAGCAAAGAAGGACCGAGAGACATCTTCGCTAGGTTTTTTTATATGAAAATTGTATTTGACTTTTTTTTCTTATTTTATACTTATGCACTCATGTTAAGTTCTTTTGTTTCTCACTTATTTTATTTGACTATTTCAGATGGATGATCACGAGGAGGCGGGACCGATCGATACATTTGTGCCGACTAAGCAGCCATACCATAGATCCACTTTAATTAGAGAGGAAGTGATTTTTTTTAAAACATTTCAAATTTACTGGTAAACTATATACTAATATTGAATTGACATTCATAATCATGCAGGGTTATTCTCCTATTCAATTTACGGAGCATGGCCATAAATTGAACTGATTGCAAATTGAGCATTTTGCAATTTTGGACCTGTTGTGCCAAGCAGGACTTTATTATGTTCATGATTGCGGCGCCTACAGCTAGATTAGTCCTTATTGGGATCATTAGTCGAGAGGTGGCGGAGGGAGACGCAGACTTTCCATATGCGACACGGGGAGATGACTATTGCTTTAATGGATGTTGCTGTTATTATGGACTCTGTGTCCATGGTGGGGCTGTGACCGGAGGGGCGTCATATCAGTGGCCACAGCTCTACGAGCTACTTCTCAGGGTGGTTCCTGAGGATATTAGGGGCGATGAGATAAAGATAGACTGGTTATACCATCATTTTCATGATATCACCCTAGATGCACCTCCTCCTATTGTACGAGCTACTGCTAGAGCCTATATATTGTTTGAGATAGAATATAGTTTATTGCCAAATCCAAGCGGGAATAGAGTGCATTTGAAGTGGTTGCAATTGTTAGAAGATTTTGACGTCTACAGTGAGTTGGCATAGGGTACAGCTATGCTAGCTCATCTCTATCGAGCATTAGGAAATACTTGCATAAGGGGGAAGGTGGAGTGTTGTCATTTTGGGACATTACTTCAGGTATATTGTCTTACTAACTTTTTATAAGTCATGGCTTTTGCTGTAATTTTTAACTATCTTTTGGTACAGATATGACCATGGGATCACCTGCACATTGATCGCCCTGAGATAGTTGGACCGTAGTCTGAGTTTGTCGCTATGCTACTAGGTTGTAGGTGAGTATATTTTTTTCATTTTAAGTTTTCTATATACTATTTAATCATGCCTAATATGATATAAATGAATCACGAGAAATACTAGACTGGCTTTTTGGGATAATGTTAGGACTACTGACATTGAGTTTTATCGTGATAAGGTTGATCAACAGTTAGAGTCTCAGATAAATGAAAGTTACTCAATCTTATTATAACTATAAATTATATTTAAAAATGAGAGGATAAATAACCATATTTATTTTTCACAATTGATTACATAGAGGCCTTATACAGATGCGGTATTAGAAACACTCCCACCTTTTTGTGCAACGAGGTCCCAAGTTTGGCAATCTAGAACCATCTTAGTATGCTTCTATATTATTGAGCTATATCTTTCAGATTGTGTGCTTCGGCAGTTTGGTCTTCTATAGCATATACCCGAAGCAGTGGTTGCCATACCTCGCATCACTTCACGAGGTATAGCAGATGATAATTGGATGGTGTATCATGCTTCATATATTCCACGTTGGGATGATAGATTGATGGACATAGTAGAGACGGACCCTGAAGTAGATTCAGATCCTATACGAGTTACCGCTACTTACATGCAGTAGTATTGGAGGATCACCAGAAGGTGGATATCTAGACCAGTACAGCGCTCACCCTTCACGTAACAGCCACGTGGACATGTGGACAGAGTATTGGTATGATTTTAATATATAATATCTCTTTATATTTATTTTTATATATAAAAAAAGTTTAATGTAATTTTTATGATGGTGCTTTTATTTCAGATCGATGTCGTGTAGAGATCACATTATATGATTATATACGATTAGACGTGTCCTGCTAGATAATTCATATGGCATATCATTAGAACCCTTATCACAAGTTGTTGATCAAATAAAAGCAGTTTTGGAGACTCTACCTACGCTTCTAGACATTGTACCTCCACGGCCAGCAGAATATGGTGGACCATCGATGTTGGGCCATATATCACTGTATAGTCCACTGAAACCATCTTCACCGATAGAGGAGCCACTTTATCATCCAGATACAGTACCAGTACCAGAGGATCCATCTCGACCAGTTGGTATTGTTTATCATAGGCACCGACGGCAGTTGCGGTCTCTCTATGCATATTAGCCCTTATCTTCAGCTCGTCCACGGTCAGACATACTCTGACACCTGCTATAGTTGAGTGCGAGATCAGACGAGTAATCGAGACGCAGGACACTCAGCCAGTTGTTGAGGGTGCCGCTATCGAACATCTCAACCAGTTGGAAGTCATAGAGCCCTTCGATGAGCATGGTGTTGATTGTGGTCACGGTCGTGGTAGGGAATGTGTAGGTAGACGTGGTCGAGGGACTAGGAGGAGAATATGACATTATATTTTTGTAAATTTTAAATTGCACAGAACTTTCTAAATTATTGATAAACTTGCTCTATTTTTTGATATTTTGTTGTGATTATATGATATTAATGCTCTAGTGATGTTCTGTTGAATTTATTGTTGTGTTGTTATGTTGGATTTGTTGTTGTGTTGTTATGTTGGATTTGTTGTTGTGTTGTTAATATTGAATTTATTGTGTTGTCGATGTGTCACAATTTGTTGTATTGTTGTGCTGAAATTTGTAGTGACCTTGGTGGAGTTCTACTAAACACGGTGAACTATTCACCATGTTTAAACACGGTGAACTATTAACCATGGCTTATTAACCGTGTTTGGATATGGCGAATAGTTCACCGTATTCAATGTATTATTCTTCCTTAGCACAAGGTAATATAAGTCACTGAACACGGTGAACCATTCACCATGTCCATGTTTGGACACGGTGAATGGTTCACCGCATTCAACTTAACACCTGGCCCCCAGTCTGCTCACGTGGTGTTTACGTGGCGCTTGCGTAGTAGGGACAGGGTCAAAATTGCAATTATAAATTTGATAAGGCTATTTTTGAAATAATTTTTTTTGAGGGGGGCCAAATGCAAAAAAAACCCTAAAAAAATATAATTTTTTGTTTGAAATATTATGAAATGAGCAGCCGCCAATTCTTTTGATTGGCGTTTGTTAACATCATTTGTTTTAGTATAAATAATTATAATTAATTAAGCTAAAAATTTTATTAAATTATTGACTCTGTTATACTGATTTTTAATGATTAAGGAAATCCACATTTCTTCCCGCTGAAAAGCGGGACTATATGCGCGAAATTTGATCGAGCCATTTATTAATTTAACAAAATTTTTAATTTAATCAACTAAACTAATTTTAGCGAGTGCAAATAACTAAGGGATAATTGTCTATATACCTCTTAAAACTTATGAAATGTTTCATTTATCCTTTTTTTTTTTCTTTCCAATATGCCCTTCATATATTCTTCCGTTATTCCAAAATAACCCTGCAGTTACCACCTGTTAAGTTAACTTAGATTAAGCGTGAGTTAAATATCTACCACAGTTAAAAAAAATTAAAATGACACTTTTGCCCATAACTTAAGGGCAAAGAAGAAATATTGGTGATGGTAGAAGGGTATATTTGAAAAGATCAAAAAGCAAAATACTTTTTGTATCCCTAACATAAGGGCAAATAAGAAAAGTCGGTTGATGGTAGAAGGGTATATTTGAAAGGGCAAAATAGTAATTTAATAGGGATAACAGAGTTTATTAACAGATTTTAACTCTGGGGGTACATTAGAAATAGGTTGGAGCGTAAAAAAATATTTTCAATATTAGCCTTCTAAGAGGGGTAAATCATAAAGTCGGAAACTTTTTAGGAATATATATAAGCAATTGCCCCATTTTTTTAATACTGACCCCTTGAAAAAGGTTTTCAATTGCTTCCCTCTTTTGTTTGTAAACTAAGCTTTTTTTTTTTATCTCAATTGCTTCCAATTTGAATAGTTTTCTGTACAATGAGTCTAAAATAGATACACAATCATAAAATAAAAAAAGAGAAGTTAAAAACTATTTTTTTTAAGATATATGCATAAATAATACATGACAGTGGTAAAGGGTTCACAAACGAGACGTCGTTGAAAATCTCCGACTCAGGCTTTTTTTTTTCTTTTTTTTTTTTTGGGAGGGGGGATAATGTAGTCATTGATTGGTACGCATATCGTAACTCTTTTCCTTGTACCATGTGTTTCAAAAATCAAAAAAGCTATGATAATACTAAGGAATAACAAATGACAAAGAGGATAAATCTTTCTATTCCAGAATATATCCCTTATCCCCCTGAAATAAGTGCCTAAATTAATGTTTCAAAAGTTATATCATTTTTCTCTTGTTCCCTTATTACTTCTACACCGAAGAATCTTAAATGAACTCACCTCTAGCTAGCTTTTGAGGCCACCTCTAACCATTACTGCTCCTCATCCAATTTAAACTCTGCACATGAAATTATGAAGTCCAGTTACTTTCTCATGGAGAGGGACAACAAGAACCAGAGGAGGAGACTACTTGAGCTAGAGGTTGAGGTATGAACTTGAAAACAAATTGAGCTTCGTCTTTCACTAGAATTCATTTCAAATTTGAAAAATAGGATTTTTTTTTTTTTTTTTAACAAAATGATTGGATATATAGAGCCCTTATATGTAAACTGATGTATGAAACTATATGTAGGTTGGAGAGTTAGAGAGTGTGCTTGAGAAGGAGCAGCAGCTGAGTCAGATACTACAATCCTCATTGCATGGCCAACTTGTTTGTCCTTCATGTCTCTCTTCATTAGTTCCTCCTGAGGTAATTTACTTTTTTGGCTTTCCCCCACGAGGAGTTGATTAACTTGCTCACCGCAAATTGATCGAAGAGCTTCTTCGACAAGCAGGAGCCAACTATTTAATTGGCTGATAAAATTCCTAGAGTTCTTGCTATACGGTCAGAAGCTGAAATAAGCTATTATTTTGAAGGATTTTCATGAAAAAGATGTTAGTTTTGAGTAGGTCTATTTGAAAAGCTCTTTGCAGAAAGCTTCAGTTGAGCCAATCATGAGGAGTAAATTGGTGCAGGTTCAGGTGCTTCTTTCAGAGTTGGCGACAATAGAAGAAGAGATAATCTGGCTCGAGAGAAAAGTAGATGATGTGAGACTATGTTTGAGTCAAGAAAGAAAACAAATCAAGGAATTGAGCTTTCAGAAACAACAGCAGCAGCAGCAGTGGTGGCAGCGGCAGCGGCAGCAGAAGCTCTTTTTATGCGGGCTAGGTGGTCGGAAAGACGTCAGGGAAACTGAAAAATCACCACTGTTGCCAAACATATGCGGGCTAGGTGGTCGGAAAGACGTCAGGGAAACTGAAAAATCACCACTGTTGCCAAACATATGCGGGCTAGGTGGTCGGAAAGACGTCAGGGAAACTGAAAAATCACCACTGTTGCCAAACATAGAAAGAGGCGGTAGGTTTGAAAAAGAAAGAAAAGCTTCTCAGGACTTGACCTCAGATAAATGGTTTTCTTGCACACAGGCAAATGGTAATTATGCTACTTAAATCTCTTCATAGGTATATATTCTAAGCGAATATAGAGAGTTTTGGCAAGAAGCTTAATGTGCTTCTGAGACCCAAAAAGCAGAAGCTCCAACTTGAATCTTCGGCTTACGCTGCTAATCAATTTTTTTTAATGCAAAAGTTGTTGCTGCTTCTTCAAACGGCATTACTGCTGGAGCTCCAAGTAAATACATGATGAAACTTACTATTTTCTGATGGAATCTATGATGATTGTACTTGAACAGATGATGACGAAACCGAGAGACAGAAATCCAATTACCACTTCAGCATTGTAGATAGAGAAATCAATGCTGACACACCAAACAAGCTTTCAGAGGAGCTGATCACACTACTCGTAAACATTTTCCGCAAACTGAACCATTCACCATCTCATTTCGACCACGAGCAAATCAATATCCCCAAGCTTAACATCTCTTGCGTTAGTTCAAAAAGCTTCATAACAAGGTCTTCTACAAACAACAAGACACCAATGAGTTCTTCAAAGAATAGAATACACGCACCGGATTATTACGGTGTATTAGAATTGGCCGATGTGGATGGAGCAGCAACCCAGATCGGAGCTTCTAAGAGACTTATCCATGTCACGAGAAGTTCACTCGATATAAGCCGTGTCTCTTTGTGCCTTCCGGCTATTAAAAGATTAAGGTAAGTTACAAACAACCACCTACATTTTGTATGTGTTCTTGTAGTTTTTATTTTAACAATGTAGATCCAAAAGTTTGTCCGGCAATAACAAATAAGTCTTTCTGTTCGTCTACCGTCAATTTTGTTACAAATAATTTCTTTACAATGAAACAAAGTTTCTAAAAAGGACTTCGTAGTTCTCTGACGTTGATTGTATTTTTGCAGAGTTTTGATGCAAAAGCTTTGTGTGATCAACATAAGTTTTCTCACTTACAAACAGAAGCTCGCATTTTGGATCAACATTTACAACACCTCCGTACTGCATGTATTGTACGCCATTCTTTCGTAGCACTCATGCTAAAAATTTAACTTGCTTGTTTGCTCAAAGTTAACTTGTTTATGCAGGCATATCTACAGCATGGTTTACCATCATCTCCAGATGAATTGCTTTCATTTTTGAATAAGGTTAGCTGTTCTTCCTGAAATACTTCTAACTAAATGGAGTTTAGGCATAGGATGCGAGATGAAATAATGTTGATTCTATTAGAATTGGTTACTACAGATGTTTAACACACTTAATTTGCTACTTCACTTAATTTCTAAAAGTGTTCCCACAATTATCATATCATATATAAAATTAACAATTGATTAGTATGTTAAGATTGCTCAATCTATTTGTTATTGGGTCGCTTCAAGTTTAATTATTCAGCATAAGAATCAAACTAGGCACCAATTTTCAATTCTATTTGCTCCTTGTGCATAATTGCTTTTTAAGTTTTTGAATTAAATAGGCAGCAGTGAACGTCGGAGGCATCATACTAAATGCTCTCGTTATCGAACATTTCATTCTCCGACATTCCTTCGACACCAAACAAGTGAGTGAACCTATGTACAAACAATTTAGTGTTTAGTCAGATGTGCTAATAATATGTTGCGTTTTATGATGTTCTAATTTTTTTACAATTTATCTGCTAATTGATATAAGGGAATCACTGATGAGTGGGAAGGGCTTTTGCGGCGAGCTTACGGCCTGGGGTACCCAGAACCAAATATAACATTCGCACTTTGCCGTGGAAGCAGATCGTCACCACCAGTATGTAAACTTCATAGTACCTATCAACTTTGGGTTAGATCTTACAAGATCAATCATCTAAGGATGCAAAAACAAAATTACTTCTTTTTCTTTTCTATAGAAGTTATTGCACTTGAATAAATTATATTTATCACACATGAAGAGAAAAGTATAACCGGCTTCAATCCGAGCACACCCTTCCCTCCGATGTGTATCATACAAGAAATAGAAGAACAAGAAGACAAGAACGGAGAAATAGAAGGTTCACAATAATAATTTCAAACAACACATATGAATTTAATCAACTTCACCAAGAGTATCCAAAATATCATACAAGAAAAATCGAAAAATACTAAATAAACCTTCAATCAAAATACCTTACACAAGAGAAGGAAACAAGTAGATTAGAGATCATCCACCTCAAACCTAGCAAAATCCCAACCTCCTTTGGACTCTCTTTCACACTTCTCTTGCTCTTGAGAGGAATACCAAAATAAGGAAATAAGTTAGAAAAGAGGAGAAACTAGTTTTCTCTCTTAACCTATTTCCTTTTGGCCCCTAACTAAACCCACGTAGGCCAACTTGGCTCACTTAGCCCAAAATAAGCCACAAGTCAATTTGATCGAAAAGAACAGAAAAAAGGCCCAAACAATAGATCATTGGGTTCCTACAAATACACTTATTAATCTAGTAAACAAAAAGAAACAAGAAAAGCAAGTTTAGCACTAATTTTTAACACTCCCCTTTAGTGCAAACTTGTGAGAAACCAAACTGAGCCCTTCTTGAAGTTCTACGAACTTCAACTTTGGGAGAGCTTTGGTGTAGATATCCACCAAATTGTCTTGAGATTGCACTTCCATTAACTCGATTTCTTCATAAAACACTTTCTCCCAAATGAAGTGGTGCTCCACTTCAATATGTTTGGTTCTCGCATGAAACACCGGATTTGCCGCCAACTTGATTGCACTTTGGTTGTCACAATGAACCTTCACTGGATAGTCGGCTTTCTTTGTTACATTACCAACCAAAGTCTGCAACCATACACATTCTTGTGCTGCAAGAGTTGCCATTTTGTATTCCGCCTCCATACTAGAGAGTGCCATGATGTCTTGCTTCTTACTACACCATGATACACAATCGGAACCCAATCCGAACACATAGCCCGATGTAGATTTCCTCTCATCAAGATCACCCGCCCAACCGGTAAAACCTACAAGTTCACATTTTACACTTTTCTTATAACGAAGACCAAGATCAAGAGAGGAATTGACGAACTTGAGAATTCTGTTAGCGGCATCCAAATGAGATTTTCTTGGTGCTTGCATAAATCGGCAAACTACCCCCACCGATCGAATATGCAATGTCTGGCCTGGTTATAGTAAGATATAACAAGCTACCAGTAAGTGTCCGATAATGTTTTGGATCCTCAAGAGCCTTATCATCACCCTTTTGCAACTATCATATGTGCATCCATAGAAGTAGAGCACGACTTTCTCTCCTTTAAACCAAAACTTTTCAACAAGCTTTGAGGCATAGTGTTTTTGAGAGACAAAATTACTATCACTACCCTTCTCAAACTCCAATCCAAGAAAGTGGCTTAACTCAACTAAATTTTTCATTTCAAACCGAATAGCAAGCTCATCCCTAAGCTTACTAATCTTCTCGGTATTGTCTCTGGTAACAATCATGTTATCCATATAGAGCAACACAATCACATACATACCAGTAAACTTCTTCACAAACATACTTGGATCGGAATCAGAAACATGAAAACCACAAAAGAGAAGATTTTGAGCAATTTTACCATACCAAACTTGTGGCGCTTGCTTGAGCACATAAATCGCCTTTTTCAACCGACATACATGATTTGGGGAAATCTTTGAAATAAAGCCTGGTGTTTGGCATATATAAATCTCCCGGTCCATCTCTCCATACAAGAAATTTTTTACATCAAGTTGCCACATCTTCCATCCCATTGAAGCCGCCAATGAAATGAGAACCTGAACCAATGTCATTTTGGCCACCGAACTAAATGTCTCCTCAGAGTCCAAACCATATTGTTGAGCGAAGCCACAAGCTATCAACTGTGCTTTGTATTTATCCACGGTTCCATCGGCCTTTCTTTTAATCTTGTACACCCACTTACATGAAACTGATTCTACGTCCTTCGGTTTAGGCACCTACTCTCAAGTTTTATTTTTATCAAGTGCGCTAATTTCCTCCTCCATTGCCTTCTCCCATTTATGAACCCCTTTAGCTTCATCATATCAAGAGGGCTCATCGCCATCAAGAGGGCCCCAAAGAAACATGAAAAACATCCACCATATTTGCACCAACTCTCAAGTTTCATTTTTATCAAGAGCCTTCGGTTTAGGCACCAACTCTCAAGTTTCATTTTTATCAAGAGCCTTCGGTTTAGGCACCAACTCTCAAGTTTCATTTTTATCAAGTGTGCTAATTTCCTCCTCCATTGCTTTCTCCCATTCATGAACCCTTTTAGCTTCATCATAATAAGAGGGCTCATCACCGAACGTCCCTAGCGCAAGTGGCAAAGGGTTTGATGGTTGGTACTCGAGGTCCCAAGTTCGAATCCTAATTGATTTGCAGTTCCAGCTAAGTTTCTAAAAAAATAAACGAAACGGGTGGAATGCTATCTTTCTCTCAAAAAAAAAAAAAAAAAAAAAAAAAAAAAAAAACAAGAGGACTCATCGCCATCAATAGGGCCCCAAAGAAACGTGAAACAATATCCACCAAATTTGCACTGGAATTCCACTCCGTTCCAAAAGAACATCGATTCTTCTTACTTCTCATGTAGACCTTTTTATCGATTATTTTGCAGCCTCAATTCTAGGATCTAAATTTTCCACTAAGGTACCTATCCTCCCCCTCTCATTCAACTCTCTCCGAAGAAGAGGTCGATGTATCTGGAGCATTAGTGGGCAACAACATAGAAGAAGGCCTCTCCAAAATTGTTTCCCCATGCACGCTTGTAGGAGCTTTATTTGATACAACCACTAGTCGATCATAATATTAGGATGATATTTCATTGAACACCACGTCTCTAGAAGTGATGAACTTGTGAGTTTTTGGATTCATATACTTCCAACCTTTCTTTTGTGTATCATAACTAATGAAGACACACTTCTCTGCCTTAGCATAAAATTTGGTCTGATTTGTAGCCGACACATGAACATAACAAATAGAACCAAATACACAAAAGTAGCCAATAGATGGTTTCATTCTATGGAACATTTTGAAAGGAGATTTCATATTGCAAGAGCTCAGTGGCATCCAGTTGATGATATGACATACACACGCCATCGCTTGCGCCCATAACGCCTTAGGCAAATTCTTAAAGTAGAACCAACACCGACATGCTTCTGGAAGATGTCGAAGCTTGCGTTCCGACACCCTATTTTGTTGTGGAGTGTGAGCACAAGATAAATGCCTTCGAATTCCATGCTCTCTACAAAATTCTTGAAACTTCTTTGATATACATTCACCACCTCCATTTCTCAAGCACTTGACTCCTCTGGATGCTCCCTCTCCACATTAGCTATAAAAAACTTAAACTTAGAGAAAGCATTGGACTTCTCTTAAGAAATACACCCATGAAAATCTTGTCTAGCCATCCACAAATAGAAACATATATCTATTATCCGGAATAACTTGTTGCACTATTTGATACCAAGATATTCATGTGAATGAGATCAAGTGGTTTCTTACTTCTCGATTTGGAGTCTTCAAATGGAAGTCGGTAAAATTTTCCAAGTTGGCATCCTTCATATATACCACCAACTTTGATTTCACCAATATTAGGCACAATGATTTAAGTGTTCATCGGTATGGGTCATATCTACCGTACCGTATCGTGCCAACAAGATTTTGGCACAATACAACCCCCATGCCGATGGCACAACTCAAAACCCTCTAATTCTTTAAATTAGCAAGTAATTTTCTCAATAAAGTTCAAAAGATTTGATAAAAATATATAATAAATAGTTAAAATATTTTGTTACTAAAGAAAATAAATATTTCATGCTATTATGTGTCAGCATACATGAAGTTTTTGTGACCAGCACGCATCTGCACGACCCGGCATACACCATGCCATACCGTGCCAACAAGTTTCCGGCAGGACTCGTGTCACAGCACTTAAATCGTTGATTAGGCACACCATCTACGAGCTTCTTGGAAAATATTTGCTTTATTTTATCAAGAACCACATGTGCCAATCTTGTATGGCATAAACTGGCATTATCATTTTTGCTAGTTTTCTCAACGTATGAGTCACTGACAGAGAGCACATAAAGCAATTTTACTCGCTTTCCATGATGCACAACATCAGCATTTAGACTCAAAGATTTTGCATAATCTTCACATCATGAGGGCCAAAAAGTATATAATTCCCAGCATCCGCAACTTGAGAAATGGAAATTAGATTTTTAGTCATACTGGGCACATGATAGATACTCTTCAAGGTGACTCCATCCTCCATTTTCACAACACCTTTATTTACCACTAGATGAACCGTGTTGTCCGCTGTGATAATAACATCATTTTCTTCATACTGAACAAACTCACAAAACATAGACTTGTCACCGGTCAAATAATGAGAGCAACCGAAATCAACTATTCAATCCTTTTGATAATTGATACTAGTAAGGACTTGAACATTTGGAGAATCACGTTCCAATACATCACCAGAAATAAAACATGAACCCCAATCTTTTATTTGTTTTCTTTCCGGTTCTTCAGAGCCAACATTTCTATCATGAATTTTAATTTGGCAATCTCGCTTTATATGCCCTATTTTTCCACACCGATAGCACTTTACATTTTTTCTTCTTGAAGCCTTTTTCTTGCTAGATGAGCTTTTACCTTCATGTGCTCTTCCATAATTTTTGGTTTTCTTTAGATCCCACTTCTTGCCTCTAGTAAGCAATGTATCCTCACCCTCATCTTTATTGGAGATCGAACATTCCGCCATATGCTTCGCCAAAGCCTCTTGATTATTCAACAAAATTTTGAACTCCACCAATGTAGGTTGTGTCGCCCAAACTTGTAGAGATGAGACAAATGGATTATATTATTTTCAAAACCCCCTCCTATAATATACAATTTCAACTTTGCTTCACTGATAGCCTCATCAGGATCCAAACTTGATATTTCGGCACATAGGTTCTTTACCTTTAGAAAATACTCTGAAATGCTCATGCTCCCCGCTTGAGTTAGTCTTGATAACTCATTCTCAAGAAATTGCAAGTGGGCCTCATTCTTTTTTGTAAATAGCCCCTCAAAAATATCTCATACTTCATTTGGTGACTTAGCCTCCCTAATATGATCAAATAAATCCTTGTGAATTGATGTCTTTAAGACAAACATTGCCTTATCGCTTCTAGCAATCCATTTCTTTCTTTCCCTTTCATTTTTCGGTACTTCCTCCGGTATTTCAGTGTCATTCCCATTCACCGTGTCATATAACTCTTGACCTTGAAGGTATGCTTCTATGCGTGACTTCCAAATTGAATAACTAGAAGTTCTGAGCCTTTCTATCCCAAGATGATTGAAGCCTCCAATAGTTCATCATAGAAGAATTTCAACAAACACCTTATATGCATTACTTACTGTTGGAAGCCGAATTCCCTTCTCTTTGACCCGGTCAAAGATCCTCCTCGGAAAGCGTGTCGAGATGCAAAACGGCTACGATTAGTGACCCTCGAAGTTTGCGCCCTTTGACTGGATCAAGCGATTCGGCTGATGAGGGATCGGGTCAGCCGAGTTCGAAAACCTTTACTGTAGAATCGGTTCGGCTAGATGAGCCGAATTGATAAAATGCACAAGACTTGGATCGGTTGAAGGAGCCGAATAGATGGAATACATAGTGATTGGTCGGCTGAAAGAGCCGAATGCCTTTATATATTAATAAAACAGAGTGTGCCCGAAAGGTATACAGACTCTGAAAATTTAGATTACAACAGAGTGTACCCGTGGGGCATACAGACTCCAGAGATCTAACTTAAAAACTACTCCTAGGAAAGCAGTAAATGCGGGTAAAAAAGATTACATGTAGACTACTCCTAGAAAACGGTAAATGCAGGAAAGAAAAGTATTAAAAATGCGGTGGTCTTCTCGTTCGGGGAGAGAAAGACCCCTATTACAGGCTTTGAAGTTACTATTTATAGTGATGTCTTCTCAGCCCACATTATTGGTCGGTTTTTAGTAGTGGGGGAAGTGGTGTAGACATGATCTTGGAAGTTACACCCCACTTCTCATGGAAGTTACACCCCACTTCCCATGGAAGTTACACCCCACTTCTCAACCGTTCCCGCCTAAACGCTCTTGATCTTCAGGCGCCTTATTGCCGACTCCTGGTGTACCACGTGTCCTTATTTCTTTGGCTCATACGTGAGTTAGGTCGGCGTGTTAATTTTAATTTTGGCATCAACACTTACAAAACACCTCCCTCTTTCTACCCAAGCATCTGGGATCTCCAATCTCACTACAATAGCCCTTGTAGCTCTTATACCATGAAGAGAAAATAATCGGCTCAAACCCGAGGACACCCTTTCCTCCGATGTGTAGAAAACAAAATTTCAAGTTTCCTACAAGCGCAAGATCGGACAACCACAGTAGGAGATAAGAACGGAGAAATAGAAAGGTCACAATAATAATCTCAAACAACTGTACATATGAATTTAATCAACTTCACCAAGAGTATCCAAAACATCATATAAGAAAAACCCAAGAATATCAAATAAACCTTCAATCAAAAGGACCTTACAATGGATGTTCATAAGAGAAGGAAAGAGGTAGATTAGAGGTCACCCACCTCAAACCTAGCAAAACCCCAACCACCTTTGGACCCTCTTTCACACTTCTCTTGCTCTTAAGAGAAACACCAAAATAAGGGAATAAGTTAGAAAAGTGGAGAAGCTAGTTTTCTCTCTTAACCTATTTCCTTTTGAACCCTAACTAAACCCATGTGGCCCAACTTGGCTCACTTAGCCCAAAATAAGCCACAAGTCAATTTGACTCAAAAAGAACAAAAACAAGGTCCATGTAAACAATAGATCATTGGGCTCCGACAAATACACTTATTAATCTAGTAAACAAAAAGAAACAAAAAAAGAAAACAAGTTTAGCACTAATTTTGAACAACATATTGCCCTGAGATTTTACAGATAATGAGAAAGATCAAACCTAAACACAAAAAATATCTATTTCCAAAAGGCAGAGTGTTGCTTTTGTGCTTCAATTCCTTCTTAGTGTCTCCTGTACCTTCTTACCAAGAAATTAAATGATGCATAATAAGTGACTTGTATATATAACAGTTGTTTCTTTATAAATTTTTAGGAACTCGTATATTACCATATTTTTACCTGTGGAAAAATGTAAAAAGACCCCTCCAACTACAGCTCTCTCAGAAACAAGTCCCTGAACTTCTATATTGCTGACCCGAACCCCCAAACTAATGTCTAACATGCTGTTTGTTTTTGGAAAATCTCGTCAGATTCTATCGGAATTCCACAGTTTCAATCAAAATTAGATATATAATCATCCATCAACTTACAAAAAAATATCACATTGAGTTATAGAATCTACCATCTAAAAATTCACGGAGATGGATAATTTTCGACAAAATTTTCTCACAATCAAACAACATGTTGGTTGAGAAGTTCAAATCCAAAAAGTTAAAATTCAGGGACTTGTTTTACCAACAAACTATAATTAGAAGGTGCCCCATAAACTTTTGCCTCAACTTTTTATCGAGGCTTTTTCATTGAGTTAATCGACATTGATGTCACAGTTAACACACATAATACTAAACTGCTCAAATAATTGTACGCAAATGCAGCTAAGAGTCTACACTGCAGAGGATGTGGCAAATGAACTAGAAAGAGCAAAAATAGAGTACCTTGAAGCTTCAGTTAAAGTGGTCGGCAAGAAGAAGATCATAATACCAAAACTTTTATACTGGCACAGGCGAGATTTCGCAGATGATACGGAGTCGCTTGTCGAGTGGATATACAGTCAACTGCCGAGGTCCGGAACACTGAAGAGAACCATAAAGGAATTGTTGAGTGGGGAGAGCAAGATACCTTTGTTGAAAATGGTACATGTAGATAGTTATGATGCTGAGTTTCATTACTTGTTGCCACTATAGGGAGGGACAGTTTGCTTCATGCGAAAGTTGAAATGCTACATAGTATTCTGATAATGAATATAGTTTATTATTATCCTAAGCATGTACATAACTTATGAGAAGTCCCTCCAATGTCAAAAAAGGAGCAGCATCTTCAATAGGAAGAGCTGAGATAACTTCATACATATGCTAGTAACTCTGATTTGGTGCAAGATATTAAATTTTGTGTCACAATTTTTTTTGATTTGATACAAAAAATGCTAACTGTAACAAAGATAGTTAAGTATTGAGTTTTGAGCATCAAAACAAGCACATGGAATAATTTGCAACACAAACGGATGTTATATTTCACTTTTCAAGTAAAAGGTTGATGGCCTCATTTAATGAACCCGTTTGACCAAGTTACAGCTTATTTTGGTGTGTTATTCGAGTGAAGTTATTTCGACGAAAAAGGGTTCTAGGTGAGGGAAAGAAGATAAAATCTAAGAGCTCCTCATTGTCCTCTAATCATCTTCATCTGAGCTAGAAGCAAAAACTTTAAATTGAAGCTTCCAATTAAGCGTGTTTTGGCTTCCTAGTTTAGGTAGAAACAATAATCTGATAGACATATATCATTGCAAGCTAACCCTTATCCTCTATTTGGATGTGGAAATAAGAGATAAAAATGAGAAGGAAAAAAAAAAAGAAAGAAAGAAAGAGGAGAAAAACATTAGAATAGACTAATTTTCTATTGTTTGGAAAGAAGCTAGTGGGAAGACAGGAAGACTAATTGAGAACAAACAAGCTCCAATAACTGTCCACTGTTTTCTCTCTTCCATTCTCTCCATCAATCATTGCACTAGTGCTCTTTCCTTTTATTGAAGTAAGAGCATTGGCCTTTTTCAAACCACTATTCAGCTATTACCTCCGCTACAAACTCTGACTAACCCAAACATGCTCTGAGCGTCCGTTGGCTTCGCTTCTGGAACAGCTTCTCAATTAATGATCCAGCTTGAAATTAAGGTAAATGCTCAATCTTGAATCTCCGTTTACAACAAAATATCATACAGAGCACATTTTTTTCTCCATCCATATACACACTTCTCCCAACATTGCAACTTTAAAAGCCCTACAAACAAAAAGAAGGGAAGCACATTTGCTATAATACAGCTTTAACATTCTTTAACATCTATATCTAACAATATCTTAGCTCTAGCTTCTGTCATTTACTTCTCTCTGGGCAATATCTCAATAGATTATTTTAAACAAATAGCTGGAATCTTGTTAAGGAAATATAAATTATGTTATTACCTTCAATGGTCACATGGCTCAGACCAAAAATTACATGAATCAAATTTTACAAAGAATGTCACGTTTGTCTAAAGTACAACATCAGAATGAGTCCGAGTCCAACACCAACAAAAATATGAAGAAATACAACAAAAGAGTAAAACGAATCTTCCTAATCCTTTTCTTTTTTCCGCCTAAGATAAAGTGCTACACTGTAAGAATGAATTGTTTTACACGAAAGAATCCTGTTAGCAGCCAAGAATCCTTCTTCGTTTCCTTCTTTCTTGGGTCCTTTCTTCTAGCAGTTCATAAGAAGAGAACCCTAGCTTAAGAATAATGGTGAGTAGCAAACACTTCTACAAATTGGTTAAATTTCTTTGAATCTTCTATTTCTTTCTTTCTTTGTGTGGTATATTTTCCCCTTAGGGAAGAGTAAAAGAATAGATTAGACAAGTAGAAAAATTTAAGGGTCTGCAGGTTTGGACTGCTACTGGGACCAATAAGCTTGGGCTGAGAGAACCCGGTCAAGAAGCTCTTGAGGCACCGGCTCTCCTCTCCTTTGTTGAGGGGAAATGCTTGCTGTGTGCACTAATGTCTTCCATTTGTCCTGCACAAACAAGCAACATTTCACCAGTAATTAAAATGTTTAGCAGTTGTCCAGCCCAGCTCTTGAAAAATATTTACTAGAAAAGCAGTAACTATATGTTTGGTAGGCTTTGGTGAGAGGACTTCGAAAGAAATTGTGCCTGTTTAGCAAGCTCTTAAAAAACTTACCTATTCCAAAAAGCATCAGTGTCAGATGAAAATAAAAAAAAAATATCTAGAGTTTTTGTTATGGTGGGAAGCTAAAATGAGCTTTTGAGCTCCCAATAATACAAGCTTCAATTTGACACTTCTGCTAGTACCACAGGCAAAAGGTATTGGAAAGATTTAATGAAAAAGCCGTTAGAGCTTCCTTGAGTAAAGAACTTGCCAAAAGTGAAGAAAACAAGCTATTTTCCTACCATATAACAGAAATAGAATTAAGTTCAGAATATAGTTCTGTACAACTTGAAATTCAAGAAATGAACATCCAACATACCCAACAAATTCAAGAGGCCAGCTCTATTAGAATAAAGAATTTTATGACTCATTCCATCAAACATATAATGAAAAGTAACAATTATAGATTAAAATTGCAAGTTTACAACCCAAAAAGGGTCGATTATAGTCAATCCAAGGGTTACCACCATAACCCCTAGGGTTTATGCAACCTTTTTCGGATTTTAATAAGTAAAAAGTAATGATATGACTACTGAGAAAAAATTGGCCCTTGGATGGGCGTGTTGTAAGATTACAACCAAAAGTTGGTCATAGATCTAGCATTGCTCTTACTAATTTAGTCCCGATGTTTGATCCAAAATTCAGTTTTATACGCAAAGTTTCCATGATGACAATTTAGCTCTACGTGTCACAGATGCCGGGGTCAACCCCGTGTGTCCCTGTCAAAAGAGTTCGATGTGGATGCGCCTTGGACATGCGCTCGACGTGCGTCCATGGCGCATCCCTTAAAAAAGAAAAGAAGAAAAAAGGGAAAGGATGCATGATCGCAACGTCATGACACAAGCGATGGTTGTGATGTGTGTGGGTTTACCTGCACCCATTAAAGAAAGAAAAACAATGATTTGTATGAAATATTTTAAAAAATATTCACTACGCAACTACACTCCTCCCATCTATCTGCATTGTCCATGCTCCAACTCTTTCTCTCTCCTTACAGTTTAGAATAAGATTTTGAAATTTTAACTTTTTTATCTAGGGTTTTCACTTTCCAACAAATTATTTATTTTTTCTATTGTGCATATAATTTTACACTTTTTCATCCCATTCTTATAGACTTCATCGTTATTTTAAATTAGAATATACTGTTTTTAAATTTTTTATTTTAATCTCATATGATAGGATTAGAGGCCTCAAAATTTTTTAGTTGCTTTCTTAAACTCAATTTTATTAAATTAAAAATATTATATTTTATAAGGCGTACCCCTGCCGTGTCCGTATCCTTATTTTTTTTTGGAGCTGCTAGGTCTCCGTATCCAAGTCGTGTCATGTCTCATGTCCGTGCCCGTGTCCATGACGCTTAGATTAAACCCTACAATTTCTTCTTTTTTTTTTTGTTGAGATAATTATAGCATGCTACCACTTCATTCATTTAGAAGATGAACAAAAGCTACAATGGTGTGTGCGTATATATATATATATATATATATAAGATGAAGAGCTACGATGGTGTGTGTATATATATAGTCCGGCTACTATACTATCGATAGCACCAAGCGCTTGGTGCTATCGAGTTTTCCACTGTTAGATCGACCCCTTTGACCATTTCCACCCATTAGATCATATTATTTAACCAACCACCCACTCAACCTAGAGAGCCACTATCATCCTAATCACACATCCCTTCACCGAAGGGCCAAAAACCTAATAGCACCAATGATTTGGTGCCATTAATAGTATAGTAGCCTAATTATATATATATATATAGAGTTGAGCTAGAATACTATCGGTAGCAAACGGGCTCCGTTGCCACCCATTTGTTTTCGATGATGGAGCCTCCAAATCGATGATCGGCACCGTTGAATATGATCTATACCACTTGAAGTATTTAGAAATCAAATTTCATGCTTTTCCGATATTGTTCTCTTGTCCATCAAGTGGGCGTAAAAATGAACGGCTGAAAATGAATATCCTCTAAAAAGTGATGATAGGAATTTTGTAATTAAGATCGAGAGTATAGATCTTATTCTATATAGTTTAAAGAATTTTCTAACCAAAATTCAATTGATTTGGATAGCTTTACACCATTAAATAAGAAAACGCCTCATATCTATCATTAAAATTACAAATTTTGAAACCCTTTGATCATTAGGTCAATGATGTCGAAATGATTTGAAATTTGGTTTCTAGATACTTCAAGTGGTATAGATCATGTTCAACGATGCCGATCATCAATTTAAAGGCTCCATCATCGAAAACAAATGGGTGCCAACGGAGCCAGTTTGCTACCGATAGCATTCCAGCTCAACTCTCTCTTCTCTCTCTCTCTATATATATATAGAGCTAGGCTGGAATACTATTGATAGCAAACGGTTTTTTTTGCTATCAAGTTTTTAACCCTTGGATGAGAAATTGTAAGGCTAGCGTGATATTAGTCCCTTAGGGTTGAGTGATCCCCACTAGGTTATAATATTTAATCCAATGGTTAGAAATGATGAAAGGAATTGATCTAAAGGCTAAAAACTTGATAGCAAAAAAGGTCTTTTGCTATATATATATCAGGGTGCTGATGTGTCCAAAGGAATCCTACAGGACCGGATCTCCGCCAACATTTGTCTCGTGGTGTGCTTTTTTTTTTTGAAATATTCTTCTATTCCGCTCTAACTACAGAACCCACCAAGAAATGGCGATTGTCGTTAACTCCCCCCTAAAGAACCACCTTTGATTCGGCTCGCTTCCCAAGGCTTGCCAACTGAATTGCAATTTTGTATTAATGACTTATCAGGTAAAAGATCTGCCGGTAGCAGTTTGGTAATTTCGCAAACTGCAAAAAAGTGGTCTACCGTCTCTGGTTCTCCCGAACAAAGAACGCAACTCTTCTCTACCTGCCAACCTCTTTTTTGAAGATTATCAACTGTTAGCACCTTATGCTTTAATACCAAGCAGATGAAGATTTTAACTTTAAGTATGGATTTTCCACAGCGGTACAAATCTACTGACTATGACACCACCATCTTGTAGGAAGGTATAAAGTGATTTGACCGAGAACTTACCGGACTGGGCCCATCTCTATCTAACTTCATCCCTTCTATCAAACAACAAGGTGCTAGAAAGCAGCTCTGTCAGGTCCAGGATCAAACCCCGATCGTGCTGCTAGTTTAGGGCGAAGCCAAATAGTATCTTTCGCCACTTCCACACATTATCTCAAAGCAATCCCTTTGCCACTTTATTATAGCTACGTGGAAAAAGGGGCATTAGAGAGGAAAACCCATGCCAAATGTCTGACCAGAAGCACTTAAAAATCTCTCTAGCAAGGTTTAAAGTATCCACCATGCCTGTCGGCACGAAGCGATACGTATCGTGTCACCAATTAAGGAATTGGTGGCACAATACAGGAGGGTCTCTCTTAAACCTCCCATGCCGCGATACCCAAAGGGTATCATGTGAGACAGCACGATAACCAAAGGGTATCGCAGCACAGTTCCGCTGCGTGCCTATATGGGCACGCAATGTTTTGTTTTAATCTTTTGTTTTTGCTTTGTGCCTACTTTTGGATTTTTGTTTTTGCCCTACACCCATCCCTCTCTCTCATTCTCTTCAACCTTTTTTTTCTCTCAACTTTTTCTCTAATTTTTTCTTTCAATTCCTTCTATTTCTTCTTTATTGCTATTTTGATTACTTCGATCTTAAGGGAAAAGGCAAAGAAATAGCAAGTCGAAGATGTACTTATTAGATAAATAAGAAATTTACAATTTTAAAATTTGTTCATACATTTTGAATATTTCTAACTTGTAAAGTTCCTGTGTTGGAGAAATTTAAAATTATGTAAATTTTATTTATAATTTACAAAATTTTAAAAATGGATCTACTTAATTAAGTTATTATGTAGTCTGATTTTTAATTATTTTGGATAAATCTAGCATTGGGTATGAGATTTATGACAAAATTTTTTTAACTTTGAGAATTCTTTTTTGGATTTAGAAAATGGAAAATACTAATAAAATAAAAAAAATATTGAAGCTATTGATATTTGGATTTGACTAATTGTTTGTCATATGATTTATTATTAAATTTTTATGGATAGATCTCACAATTTTTCTTAAAAATTTTAATAAAAAATTAATTTTTCTTCAAAATTTTAATAAATATTTTTAATAGATTCAAAATTAAAAGAAATTATTAGAGCAATTGTAATGCTATTCTAGTTAATCTATTCATCATGTGGTCTCTCATCGAATCAATATTATTGAATCTTTCAAATTCCATAAAAATTTTAAGAAGAAATAATTTTCTCTAATTGTGTATTTTATAATTTTTAATTTTCTGAAAAAAAGGTGAAATCAAAAAAATTTCAAAGTTAATCAATTTTTTATTTTTATTCTCTATGAGCTATAGTTATATTTCACTTTACATATATACAAAATCTACTAGTATATTAATTGCTGAGTGTAGTAAGCTATTTATAGCCAATATTTCTAATTATTTTTCTAAATCTTTCAAAATAGCATTATAAGAGTTTATTGGGAACAAAAAAATAAAAAAATCATGCCAAGGCGTGCCATTAGGAGGTTATGCGTATCCATTAGCACGCAAGCATGCCACGTGTCAATATAGAGACGTGCCTGTGCTGTACCGTGCTAGGGGACAACCAGCACGCCTCCGTACCATGGCACTTTAATCCTTGCTCTCTAGTCACCAATAGTAGGTAACTCCACACTTGAAAATCTCTCTAGTCGTTAGAACATCCCGTCACCACTCTGAGTAAGGTCCAAAAGAAACTCCTCTGAGTAGTCTCCTTTGAGAGTAATATAGACTTTCGATTAGGGGGGGCCCCACTAGTGATTCTTATCCGACAGGAACCTCCACCACCATTTTGCCAATAATGCTACGTTCATGATCTCTAAGTTCTTAGTCCACCTTCCTTTCTGTCCCTACATACCGACATCCAGTGTACACAGCAGTGTCTTCCGGCAATATAAATTCCTCCCTTCCAGAAAAACACCCTCGGAGGGCTTCAATACGCCGTACAACCCATTTGGGAGCTCTAAACATCGAGAAAACGTATAGCGACAGGTTTGACAAAACAGAGTTCACAAGAACAAGTCTACTTCCTTGAGAGAAGAGTTTCACTTGTCATCCTTCAATCAGCTTCTCGAATTTACCTATAAAAGTCCACCAATCCTCTTTTCAAAGTCGGCCATTTGTGAACGGTAGTCCGAGATAGCGGATTGGGGAAGTCCCCAGTTTGCATCCTAAGCTCTCAGCTAACCTCTCACCCTGGCCGATTGTTTCTGTCCAAGTAAAATAGCTCGGACTTGTTCTTATTAATTTAATAATTTTCAAACCTGATCCCCACTCGAATGTTTTTCATATGAATAGGAGGTTTCTCACTTGCCTTTTTTTTGCCTCACTGAAGAAGATCGTGTCATCAACAGATTGGATTACAGCAATCTTGCAATCCTCGTTTGGGCCGACCTCTCTTAGGAGATTATTGTTGACTGCTTTTTTCGTCATCCTCGTCAAGCCTTCCACCACCGTGAAAAAGAGATGGAGACAAAGGGTCGGCCTGGTGTAAACTTCTTTTGACTTTGATCCATTTAGAGGGGATACCATTAACAAGAACTATTATTTTGGCATTGGATATACATTGCTCGATCCAATGCACCATTTATGATTCACCCTCAGCTGCCTTATGACCTTTCGAAGGTAATTCCAGCTCACTCTGTCGCATTGATTAAAAAAGCGCGCCTTAGGCGCGCGCCTAGGCGCCTAGTGCCTAGGCGCATGCCTAGAGCAAGGCACAAGGCGCAATGAAGGCACGCCTCATTCATATTTGATCCTAACGGGTTTGGATCTAGAAATATATGCTTTAATGGGTTTGGATCCATATATTTATTGGTGTAATGGGTTTAAAACATCAAAAGTAAACCCAAAACCAACAACTAACATAATCTAAACCCTAAACATCTCTCCACTCCCTCTTCCTCTCCCTCTCCCCGCTGAGTTCGCTTCTTCTCATTCTCTTTGCTCGTGTCGCTCTTCCGCTTGTCCATCACCTCTGGTTGCCTCCAGCTCTCCTTAACTCGGCTCGCCTCTCCCTCCAAGGTGTTCATCTCTCACTCCCCTCCTCTTTCTCTAGTTTTTTTTCTGTTTAAATTTCTCTATTTTTTATTAAGCAATGTTTTTAATGTCTTTTTGAAGCAGTGATTTATTCTGTTTTATTTTAAAAATAACACTATTTTACTTTGATAAAATGAACCTTTTTAAGTAAAAAAAATTCTTGAAAGTTGAAAATAAAAAATGATCTTATATATTCGCCGAATTGCAGTTTAAGTTTTTGAATGGATTTGAAAGCAACCGAAAGAGATCTTACATGGAAGCATGTACATTTAGCAGATTTGAAAGTAACAAACGATCTTACATGTAATTTTTGCGGAAAAATAACAAGAGGAAGGATATACCGAGCAAAGCAACATATTGTTGGAGGTATCCGAAATACAAAAGCATGCACGAAATGTCCGCCGCATATGAGGGAGGAAATAGAAGATTTTATGATGAAAAAGTGACAAGAGTTCAAAGCAAAAGTATCGGATGTAGTATTGGTAGTAGTAGAATTGCACCCAAAAAACCAAGGCAAAAGGGACCAATGGACTTGTATTTCACTCCCAATGCAGAGAAGGTAGTTCAAGATAGAAAAGACGAAAAAATGAAACAAACTATGATTAATGAAGTTTGTAGGAAAGAGTTGAGAGAAAAGGGGTGTAAAGAACTAGCTAGGTGGTTTTATGATGCAGGAATACCTTTCAATGCTGCTAGCAAGGTTTAAAGTGCCGTGGCACGGGGGGGTGCCGTTGTCTGCCTGGCACGGTACGGCACCGGCACGCATCCGTGCCGACACATTATACGCTTGGGTGCCGATGGATACACACGACCTTCTACTGGCACGCTTTGGCACAGACTTATTTCAATTCTTTTGGTTCCAATAAGCTCTTATAATATTATTTTAAAAAATTTAATCAAATAATTATGAATATTTGTTATATATAGCTTACTATACTCATCAATTAACATATTTGTAAACTTTTTTGTATGTAAAGTACAATTATATCTTATGTAAAATAAAAATTTTTACAGGTTAGAATTTTTAAAATGCAAAGACATCTTTTTTTCTTTTTTTTTGACCATATTATAGTCTTTCTTTTATAAAATGCAAAAAAGTAATTTTAAAAATTATTTGAAAAAATTATTTTAAAAAGTATTTGCAAAATTATTTTTTTAATTATTTTTTTCAAAAAATAGTAGATCTATCAATAAAATTAAGTAATAAATTATATGACAAATAAATTAAATAAATTTAAGTATCAATTGATTTAATTTAGCTTTTAATTTTATCAATATTTTCAATCTTTTAGCACAAAAATAAAATTTTATATTTGATGTGGCTCAAATTTGTTTATTGAGTTCGATTTTTTTCTCTTAATTTGCCAAAAAATTCACAGTGTGACAAATTTTAATAAAATAATTTGTAAAAGAAAAATAGATATCTATGATAGAAGCAAAAAGCTCGGACAAATCTTTTGTCCGTATATTGATAAACAAAAAAAATTAAATTATAATTTTTTTGACTTACCTCATAAGTAAATTTTCGATTTGCAATGTTTTTGGGGAGGGGCGTGGGGTATCTTGAATGCTTTGCATACCCCAAAGAACAAAACAAAAGGAAAAAAAACAAAAAGCAAAAAAAAAAAATAGCATAGTGCCGGCACGGCACTGTGCCGTGGCACGCTGTGCCGTGCCGCTCTGTCTCGTGCGGCACGGCGCTGCGTGCCGCGGCACGGAGGGGGGTCCGAGACCCCCCCCGTACCGTGCCACCTTACGTGCCGCCCCGTGCCGTACGGCATGGGGCGGCACTTTAAACCTTGCTCTCGGGTTTGTGAAGCTTTGTACTCGGTACCGGTACTGCATTGAGCTTGTACCGGAACACTATCAAATCCAGCACTCTAGCGCTTAGGTTTTAGCTGTTTAAGTGCCGGGTACCGGTACCTCAACCTAGTACCGGTACTCAATGCGGCAGTTTGAGTTGGTAAAGAGGTTTTTGATCATTTTGCAGCCATGGTTATCCTTCTTAATTCCTAACCAAACCAGCTAGCTTTCTAAAGTGTTGGAGCTTGGAGAAACCTGGTAGGCTTCTCCTCTTTCTCTCTCTAGCTTATATGCCCAAGTTCTATAGGAATTTGAGGAACGATCTCATTTTTTTTACTCTCCTTCTCTTAGGAGGATTGTTCTTGCACCGTGGGTTGTTTCCGGTTGAGGCTGACCTTGTGCGGGGTTTCTCCTACCGACTTCTAGCCAGTGTTGGACTAGCGTTTAAGGTGGGTTGATGTTGTTCGAAGCCTTCGGAGTGCCTCCTAAGTATATGAAATCCCAGCATGTGTAGTTTACATATAACCATCCCGTTTATTGCTCGAACTGTAGAATTTCATGTTATAGATGAAATCTAAGTTTTGGAGCATGCTTAGCAAATTTATGATGATTATTATCTGCTGAACTGGGACTTAGAAGAGAACTTATTAAACCTACACCTGTCATTCTTCGAAAAATTAATAGATTTAGCTTCAGGAGCTGATTTATCTTTTGTATCACCGATGTTAGTGCGTTGTGGATACCTAGTGTAGGTTGAGATTACGCTTGTGCTGAGGGGCCAAGCTCGTTTTTCCAGCAGTGTTAGGCTGTTCGGTACTGTCGGGTGCCGTCGGGGCTGACGGTGGACCCAGATTCTTACATCTTATATCAGATTGTGCCGAGGGCACGTGAGCCTTGGTTGTTAGACTAGTTTGACCCATTTTGTATTGACTATAGCCTGTGTGAGCCTGATTGAGCTTGATTGAGCTGGACAGAGACACGCTTGCATACTCGGTTGGGTCGCACCCACGAGCGCCGCTCCGGAGTGAGACTTTTCTTGTGTTGATGTCGTAGCAGTTCTGTTTGGGCAGTTTTCTTGGACCAGCCACCCCCGTGGGTGGTGTGCAGCCTAGTTTGAGTACAGGCTGGACTGGCTAGTTGGCAGTCCCTTGAGATTGGGTCAGTTGTGGCTGATTGATAGCTAGTGATGCATTTCTTATGTTTTCAGAGAGCATGGTTTGGATAGCGTTAGTATAGTCATTTAGCTGTAGAGTTTCTTCCAGCTTATTAACCTATAAGCTTATTACCCATTTTGTAGGCTTAGTGGGTGGGCCGTTGGGGTCGGTGACGATATCCACTGAGGACTATGTTTTTGTAGTAGTTCTCACACCCATTGTTGCCACTTTTTCTTGCACAGCCTTCAACTGCTGCTGCTGCTGCTGCTGTTTCTGATCGAGGTAAGGGAGTCGCGAGCTACATCCCTATCTACCCGGTTACCATACTAGAGGGGTTCCCCTACTTGTGACAGTTTTGGTTGTGCCATGTACATACAGTAGTCTGTAGTTTCGCTCTGAAGGTTGGTTGTACTTTGGAACTGGTATGTACAGTGAGGCTTTATATATATATATATATATATATATATAGATAGAGAAGAGAATAGAGAAGAGTAGAGCTACTATCTATTGGAAGCAAAAGTGTTGGTCTTCCCGATTTTTTAGCCCTCTAATCACCCATTGATCATTCTAACCATTGATTAAATATAATCCAATACCGACCACTCAACCCTAAAACGCTATCATCCCACCGTCAGAATGGGATCCAAGGCAAAAAATCCGAACACCAAACTACTTTATGCTTCCAATAGGCATAGTTAGTCTCTACACATATATAATATAGATAAGCCAAGTGAGTCTACGAATACCTCAAAGCACCAACGGGGTGTGCTTTCGAGTTTTTCACCCATTGAATAGAGATTTACGTGTTAATAATGGTGTAGTGTGGTAGTGGATACATATTTGACCAAGGGTATTCAGTAATTAAGGAGTAGACCAAGGCGCTAGAACCTAGAAGGCACCAATGGCTCTAAATATCCTAGTTCAATTCTCACCCCTCCCCGCCCCCCCCCCCCCCCCCCCCCCCCCCCCCCCCCCCCTCCCGCCCCCTCTCTCATCGTCTAAGAATATATATAGTATAATATATATATATATATATATATATATATATATATGTTTCAGTTTTAGCAGCTCTGTACTTTTGTTTTAGCTCCTATCTGTTTGCAGGTACGGCTATTGCTTCGTATACACGAAAAATTTCTATGTGTACGGCGGATCTGTTAGCGAGCGTGGGGAACGTAGTAATCCAGGGCATGACAATCGTTCAGATTGTGACTAATAGTGCATCGACTAATGTGTTGGCTGGTAAGAAATTTTGTATAAAGTATATTAATTTTGTTTCAGTATATACTTTAATTTTACATTATTATATGAAATATTTGTTTAACTTGAAATAGATGTGAAATTTTAATAGGAAAATTATTGGAAGCAAAACGACCAAGTTTATATTGGTCAGCTTGTGCAGCCCATTGCATTGATTTGATGCTTGAGGACATTGGAAAGATGCCCGAGGTGCGTAGAATAGTGAAAAGGGCAACAACATTGAGTGGTTATATTTATGCCCGCACAGGCCTGGTCAACATGTTGAGGCGTTTCACAGCCCAAAGAGAGTTTGCTTAGGCCTGCTATAACAAGATTTGCAACGACCTTTATTACCCTTCAACGATTACATAAGCAAAAGAGCAACTTTAGAAACTTGTTCACATCGGATGATTGGACCAAAAGTAAATGGGCAAAGGAACAAGCGGGTAAAAATGCAACTAGCATTATATTGATGCCCACATTTTGGACTAACATTGTTTATATTCTTAAATTTTTTGGTCCTTTTGTTCGTGTACTTCGACTAGTTGACGGTGAAAAAAAGGCCAAGAATGGGTTATATTTACGAGGCTATGGACAGAGCAAAGGAAGCAATTGCAAAGTCTTTTAAGGGAAAGGAGGAGAAATATAGTGAAGTATTCAAGATTATTGATAATAGATGGCAATGCCAGCTTCCTCGCCCTTTGCATGTCGCTGGTTATTTTTTAAACCCTGAATTATTTTATTCAAATTTAGAAATTTATAGAGATGAGGAGATTATGTCGGGTTTATGTCAAACTTACCAAAGATTGGTAGCAAGTGCTCAAGAACAAGATAAAGTATGCGATCAACTAAGTGTATAACGTGAATCACATGACCTTTTCGGAACTAAAATGGCAATTCGACAAAGAAAAACAAAGTCACCAGGTATGTTAGTTTTATACTTCTTGCTAATAATAGTTTAGTACTATTATAAATCTATGCAGTATACATTTTAATAGGTTTTACTTATTTGTAGTAAGATAAGATAAGAAAAAAATGGAGTTATTTACATATATTATTAATTTATTATTAATATAACATTTATATGAACAGCTGAGTGGTGGAAATTGTTTGGATCATCAACACCAGAGTTGCAGAAATTTGCTAGTAGGGTTCTTAGCTTCACTTGTAGTGTTTCCGGTTGTGAGCGAAATTGGAGTGTATTTGAACATGCAAGTTATCTATATTAAATCATCTTATACTATAGTTATAGTATTTCAGTATTTGATAGTTTTGAGTTCTTAGTTTAATACTTGAAATTTCATATTATCTTTATTATCATAATGTTGTTCGTTTTTTTTGCAGCTTCATATTAAGAAAAGAAATAGGCTAACTAACGCAAAAACGCTTAAATGATTTGGTGTATGTAAGGTTCAATAGAGCATCCAGGCAATAATATAAATTGCATGACACCATCGATTATATCTCAATGAGTGAAATTGACGATAGTAATGAATGGTTGATTGGATGAGTGAAATTGATGATAGTAATGAATGGTTGATTGGAATAATGGATGAAGACAACGATAATGAGAGGGAAGATGACACATTGACATGGAGTATATAGCTAAAGTAGCAAGGGTGAATCAGCCTACAAAAGTAAGAAGACAAACCTTAGAATACCTTGGGCTGATCACAAGGGAGAATATTGCATGAGGTGTTCACGATATACACTTAGTTGATTGCACACTTTATGTTGTTCTGAGCACTTGCAACCAATCTTTGTAAAGCTTGATATAAACCCAACATAATTTCCTTATCTCCGTAAATTTCTGAATTTGAATGAAAAAATTCAGGGTTTAAAAAATGACAAGCGGCATGCAAAGGGCGATGAAAATAGCATTGCCATCTATTATCAATAATCTTGAATACTTCACTATACTTCTCCTCTCTCCTCTTAAAAGACTTTGCAGTTGCTTCCTTTGCTCTGTTCATAGCCTCGTAAATATAACCCATTGCTGGCATTTTTTTCACCGTCAACTAGTCGAAGTATACGAACAAGAGGACCAAAAATTTTAAGAATATAAATAATGCTAGTCCAAAAGGTGGACATCAATACAATGTTAGTTGCATTTTTACCCACCTCTTCCTTTGCCCATTTACTTTTGGTACAATCATTCGATGTGAACATCTTTCTAAAATTGCTATTTTGCTTATGTAATCGTTGAAGAATAAGAAAGGCCGTTGCAAATATTGTTACAGCAGGCCTAAGCAACTATCTTTGGGCTATGAAACACCTCATCATGTTGACCAGGCCTGCGCGGGCATAAATATAACCACTCAATGTTGTTGCCCTTTTCACTGTTCTACGCACCTCGGGCATCTTTCCAATGTCCTCAAGCATCAAATCAATGCAATGGGCTGCACAAGCTGACCAATATAAATTTGGTCGTTTTGCTTCCAATAATTTCTCTATTAAAATTTCACATCTATTTCAAGTTAAACAAAATTTTCATATAATAATGTAAATTTAAGTATATACTGAAACAAAATTAATATACTTTACACAAAATTTCTTACCAGCCAACCCATTGTTCGATGCACTATTAGCCACAATTTGAACGATATTTGCCTCCCCAATACATTCCACCATATTATCCGATAACTTAAACATTTCTTCTCTAGTGTTAGAGTAATTGGAGGCATTAATAGATTCGATAAACAATCCCCATTAGAGAATTTGCAAGAAAGTTTACAATGGTCCTTTGTCTCTTGTCCGTCCATCCATCGCACAATATACTACATCCAGTCTTTGCCCATTCTTTCATGTACCCATTCATTGAATTCTTCGTTTGTTGAACCTCCTTTTGAAGAAAAAGAATTTGTAACTCGTACATAAAAAGTGGTTTAAAATCAGGGCCGTATTGTCCAGCAGAAGCTATCATAACTAGCAGTATTGAAAGGTAATCCTGCATCATAAAACCACCAACTAGTTCTCTACACCCAGGGGTGGAAACGAGCCGAGCTCGAGCGAGCTTACCTCGGCTCAAATTCGGCTTGAAATTAATTCGAGCCGAGCTCGAGCGAGCCTAATTTCGAGTCAAGCGAGCTCGAGCCTTACACAAGCTGCTTGAAATTCTCAACATCGTACGATCAATAGTTTAATTTGTATAGAATATTATCTACAATTTGATACAAAAATATGTCTAATAGTTCAAAATACAAAATAATTATATGAAATATGGTATTATAATATGAAGAAAAATAATTTATGAGTTGAATATCTAATTTTTTCCGCCTCACATGTCTTCTCTTCCATCTTCAATCTCCATATTATTCATTTTCATTTATTCGGTCAAAAATAAATAAATTATATAGGTAAATATTGTATTAAACTATCCAATCATATATAACTAAAATTAAAATTTTATATAAATAATACTTTTTTATTTTAAAAATATTTTGTATATTTTCTTAAGCACACAATTAATAGCAAGATATGCAACAGCGAGCATATACTGTTACTTGATAACTTGGAGGGCTTCAGGCTTGGCCATTTAGGGTGAGAGACAGAGAAAAAAAGAAAGAGAGAAACAGATTGAAAATTTAGAGCTCTGTGAAAGAAAGAAACGGAAAAAGTATAAATTTAGTGAAATTTTACTTTTTTATTTGTCTATTGGGTTTGTTTTTATGGACCAATAACATTGGCCCAATTTTAAATAAACTCAGGTTATTCACTCAGCCTATATATAATTAAAATATATATATATATATATATATATATGTAGTGTAGAACTACTATGCTATCAGAAATATAGATGATTTGATACTTCCGAATTTTTGACCCTTTGATCAAGAATTGTACGGTTGGGATGATTGCAGTCCCCTCTAGGATTAAATAATACCCTTAGAGTTGAGTGGTCCCTACAAGGTAATAGTATTAATCCAAAGTTTAAAAATGATTAAAAGGGTTGATCTACGGGTCAAAAAATCGGAAGCACCAGATCCTCTTTACTTTCTATAGCATAGTAGCTCTACTATATATATATATATATATATTCGAGCTTTTCGAGCCTAATTCGAACGAGCCGAGTAATACTCAAGCTCGGCTTGAAATAAATTTCGAGCCTTTTATTTTGTTCAAGCTCGGCTCACTTAATTTCGAGTCGAGCTCGAGCGAGCCAAATATCGAGTCGAACGCGAGCCGGCTCGCTCATTTGCCAGCCCTATCTACACCCCTTTTCTCTCAACTCTTTCCTACAAACTTCATGAATCGTAGTTTGTTTCATTTTTTCGTCTTTTCTATCTTGAACTACCTTCTTTGCATTGGGAGTGAAATACAAGTCCATTGGTCCCTTTTGCCTTGGCTTTTTGGGTGCACTTCTACTACTACCAATACTGCATCCGCTACTTTTGCTTTGAACTCTTTTTCCTTTGGAGTTCAATTCTGCAACATCATCCCCTTCTTCATTGTCATCGAAGTGATCTGCATCTTCAAATTCGGGCATGAACTCATTTTGTTCCTTCTCCATCACTTTCTTCATCATAAAATCTTTTATTTCCTCCCTTACATGCAGCGGGCATTTCGTGCATACTTTTGCATTTCGGGAACCTCCAACAATATACTGCTTTGTGTCAAGAATTCAAGTGCCGCCCCGTGTCCCCAAGAAGGGGGGACGGTACAGGGAGGTTCTCGGACCCCCCTGGGTGCCGTGGCACATGGCCGCGTACTGCACGAGACAAAGCGGCACGCGGCTATGTGCCGCGGCACTGTAATGCGTGCCGCTACCTTCCCTTTTTTTTTGGCTTTTTCTTTTCTCTTTTGTTCTCTGGGGTATCGAGCCCCCCTCCCGAACCACCTATATTGTCTTTTTTTTTCACTTTAATGTCTTTTTTTCAACTTTTTTTTTTGCTTTTTGGCGGATGCCTTTTTTTAACTTCTTATTTATCAATATAGGAGCAAATTTTTAATTGACATACTGATCTATACCGCGGGAGGCTACGGGCTCGGGCCTGTCAGCCCGAGCCCTCCGCTTCCACCACAGACATCCATTTTTTCTTCGCAAAATATTTTGTCAAAAATTGCCTCACCGCGAAGCTTTCGGTGAATCAAGAGAACAAAAATCGATCTCCTAAACAAATTTTGATCATATATTTTTAAAAAGAATAAAAAAAACAAAATATGGATGTAATATTTGGAATATATGACTTTCTCACAATACCAGCAATACTTATATCAATATTGTTAAATAAATCTTGTATCTGCAGATGACAATACGCCATATGATCAAGCGTGACGATCTATGTCGAATTAAGCAGTCATCTCTATATAAATATGTAAATTTAAATAATTATTGTACTTGTGAATTTTATTATTGTATTTTAATTTCTATTCTACATCAGGTATAGTTGTATTTTATTTACAAAAAGCTTATATGCATATTAATTGATGAGTGTAGTAAGGTATATATAATAAATATTCATAATTATTTATTTAAATCTTTCAAAATAACATTATAAGAGTTTATTGGAACCAAGGTTTAAAGTGCCGTGGCACGGGGGGGTGCCGTTGTCTGCCTGGCACAGTACGGCACCGGCATGCATCCGTGCCGACACATGATACGCTTGGGTGCCGATGGATACACACGACCTTCTACTGGCACGCTTTGGCACAGACTTATTTCAATTCTTTTGGTTCCAATAAGCTCTTATAATATTATTTTAAAAAATTTAATCAAATAATTATGAATATTTGTTATATATAGCTTACTATACTCATCAATTAACATATTTGTAAACTTTTTTGTATGTAAAGTACAATTATATCTTATGTAAAATAAAAATTTTTACAGGTTAGAATTTTTAAAATGCAAAGACATCTTTTTTTCTTTTTTTTGACCATATTACAGTCTTTCTTTTATAAAATACAAAAAAATAATTTTAAAAATTATTTGAAAAAATTATTTTAAAAAGTATTTGCAAAATTATTTTTTTAATTATTTTTTTCAAAAAATAGTAGATCTATCAATAAAATTAAGTAATAAATTATATGACAAATAAATTAAATAAATTTAAGTATCAATTGATTTAATTTAGCTTTTAATTTTATCAATATTTTCAATCTTTTAGCACAAAAATAAAATTTTATATTTGATGTGGCTCAAATTTGTTTATTGAGTTCGATTTTGTTCTCTTAATTTGCCAAAAAATTCGCAGTGCGACAAATTTTAATAAAATAATTTGTGAAGGAAAAATAGATATCTATGATAGAAGCAAAAAGCTCGGACAAATCTTTTGTCCGTATATTGATAAACAAAAAAAATTAAATTATAATTTTTTTGACTTACCTCATAAGTAAATTTTCGATTTGCAATGGTTTTGGGGAGGGGCGTGGGGTATCTTGAATGCTTTGGATACCCCAAAGAACAAAACAAAAGGAAAAAAAACAAAAAGCAAAAAAAGAAAAATGTGCCGTGCCGCTCTGTCTCGTGCGGCACGGCGCTGCGTGCCGCGGCACGGAGGGGGGTCCGAGACCCCCCCTATACCGTGCCACCTTCTTGGTGGCACCGTACGTGCCGCCCCGTGCCGTACGGCACGGGGCGGCACTTTAAACCTTGATTGGAACCAAAAAAACTGAAATAAGTTCGTGCCAAAGCGTGGCAGTAGGAGGTCACGCGTATCTATCGGCACGCAAGTGTGCCACGTGTCGGCACACAAACTGCCTGTGCTGTACCGTGCCAGGGACATAACGGCACGCCCCCGTGTCATGGCACTTTAAACCTTGCTTTGTGTTACATCTCTGATCGAAGGACCGCCACAATGAGGAGACACCTCTCCCGAGAGTGACGGCGCGGGGCCCTAGGCCTATGCCGCGCAACCTCGATGAAGGCGAGCCCACCTGAGTGAAGTGGTACCGAGGATGATCAGGGGAATCGGAGTCACCCCGGCCCAAGTGGGTGCCGACTCCCTAATTACTTGGGTTTCTGACGATCGCCGGAAGATGTGAAGTAAAAATAGGAAGGAGGAAAAGAGAGAGAGACTGTATTATCCAATCAAGTGGTTAATTCGGTTACATGACTCCTATTTATAGAATATGTCGAGGACCAAAGTGTAAACCCTTATACACAATCGGGTAAAATGTAATTGGGCCCTAAGACATAAGAGAGTGGCTTCTGCTGTTCCACTGGTGGATGCTGACCCGACCCGCTATCCACTATCCGGAAGCTTCTAGGGCCCTTCCGCCCCTATCTCTTAGGTTCGATCTTGGTCTCTTGTTCGCAGTCGTTACAACCCTTCCCCCTTCAGTAGATCCTTGTCCTCAAGGATCAGCTCGGGAAATCTGGTTTTGAGGTCGTCGTAATTCTCCCATGTAGCATGCTCCACCGGCAGATTGTACTATTTCACCAGCACCTCTGTTGTCAAGCGCCTATCCTTCCTGACCCTGCATTGCTCCAGAACTCGCTCCGAGGCAGCCAAGATTTGCCTTTCTTCACTGGATTCCGGTAGAGCGACTGCTATTGGTGCAGCCGCGGTGGGGCTGCGCTTGAGCAACGATACATGAAACACAGGGTGAATCTTTGCCCCTTCAGGTAACTGTAATTTATACGCCACTGCCCCGACCCGCGCGACGATCTCATAGGGCCGGTAGTATTTGGCCGCCAACTTAGAGTTTCTTTTTGCAGCCATGGTTAGCTGTCGGTAGGGCTGTAATTTAAGGTACACCCAGTCCCCTACTTGGTACTCTTTTTCTCTGCGGTGCTTATCGGCTTGTTGTTTCATGTGGTTTTGAGCAACCTGTAACCTGTCCTTCAGCACCCCCGTCAACCGTTCCCTTTCAATCCCCATTCTTGCACCTTTTGGACGGTAGCTGCCTCGGCAGTGGCCACCAGATGAGTAGGAGGGGGTTGCCCGTACAAGGCCTCGTAAAGGGTCATTACCAAAGATGAATGGTACGTGGTATTATACCACCACTCTGCGTGCGTCAGCCATCGGTGCAACCTTCTGGGGAACTAGAAACACATGCAATGTAGATAGGTTTCCAAACATCGGTTGAGTCTCTCCGTTTGCCCATCCGTTTAGGGGTGGTAGGCCATGCTCATGTGTAGCTGTGTGCCCAGTAGTTTGAACAGCTCTGACCAAAACTGGCTCGTGAATATCTTATCTCGATCCGATACCAATCGCTTCAGACACCCAGGCAACCGGCATATAGTCTCCAGGAAGGCTCTGGCCACCACCTGTGCTGTGTAGATGTGCTTGAGAGCTATGAAATGTGCGTACTTAGTGAGCTTGTCTACCACCACTAGGATATCCTTCCCTTCCGATTTAGGTAGCTGATGTCCTCCCAAATACGCTGGGGTATTGGTTGGGGTTGCAGAAGTCCGGCGTAAGGTTGAGTCTCCGTTTTATTCTGTGCGCACACCGTGCATTCCCTCACATATTCTTCCACACTTTTCTTCATTCCGGGCCAGTGAAAGTATTGTCTGAGCCTATGATAGGTCGGAACGATCCCCGAATGCCCTCCTACAGCGGAATCGTGAAACTGTACAAGGAGTTGTCGCCTTAGGTTTCCTGTTTGACCTATACACAATCTGTTCTTATATCTCAAGACCCCCTGAGTCAAGATGTAATGCCTATGACCTCCTGGTTGGAGAGTTGTCTCCGCCACGATGCGTTCATACAGCGTGTCGCCCTTGTAGCTATCGACTAACTCTGTAGCCTAGGATGGTACCACTACTAAGACTGCAGTTAATTCCCCTTCCTCTAGGTCTCGCCGGGATAATGCATCCTCGGCAACATTCTCTCTACCCTTCCTGTATATTATCGAATAGTCCAATCCTAGTAGCTTTATCATACCCTTTTGCTGCATTGGGGTGGATATTCTTTGTTCCATCCGGAATTTGAGGCTTTGGTGGTCAGTTTTGATGAGGAACTTGTTAGAGGACAAGTAATGCCTCCATTTCTGCACAGCCATAAGGATGGCTAGGAACTCCCCTCATTATTCCCTCAAATAGCCTTGCTAAGATAGGCAATAGGCCTATTGTCCTGCGATAACACCGCTCATATTCCTCCTCCGCTGGCATCTACCTCCAGTACGAAGGGTTTATCGAAATTCGGCATTACCAATACCGGTGCTCTCGTCATGGCAAGCTTGAGTTGCTCGAAGGCGGCTTGTGCTTCCTTATTCCATTTAAAGTGGTCCTTCTTAAGGAGCTCAGTTAGAGGTCTGCTAATACTGTCGTAAACCTTGACGAACTTCCTGTAATACCCAGTTAGCCCCAAGAACCCTCTTAAGCTCTTCACGGATTTAGGTATTGGCCACTGAACCATTGCCTCCACCTTTGCGGGATCCGTGGACACCCCTTGGTCGGACACTGTGTCCCAAATACTCCACCTTGTTCCTTCCGAAGGAGCACTTACTCCTTTTGGCATATAGTTTGTTGGCCCTCAACTCCCTTAGCACAGTATGCAAGTGTTACACGTGCTCGCCGAAACTCCCGCTATATACTAAGATGTCATCGAAGAATACTAATACAAACTTCCATAGGTAAGGGCCAAACACCTCATACATTGTAGCTTGGAAAGTGGCCGGAGCATTGGTTAGGCCGAAAGGCATGACATTAAACTTGTAGTGACCGTGGTGAGTACGGAAAGCCGTTTTTGGAATATCCGCCGGATGTACTCTAATTTGATGGTATCCCGAGCGGAGATCTAGCTTGGAAAAGAACTTGAGCCCCCGAGTTCGTCCAGCAAGTCGTCGATCATGGGAATTGGGAACTTGTCCTTGATAGTTAGCTTATTTAGCTGCCTGTAGTCCACACGCATTTTCCAGCTTTCGTCCTTTTTTTTTACTAGTAATACTGGTGAAGCGTATGGGCTATTATTGCTTACTTGGATGATGGCGCTTTCCAACATCTCCCTGACTTGCCTCTCGATCTCCCCTTTTTGCTCATGTGAATGCCTATAGGGCCGAATGTTTACGGGATTGGCCCCTGTCACCAGAGGTATCCTGTGGTCTTGGAGTCTCTGGGGAGGCAGCTCCTTGGGCTCTTGGAACACTTCCGAATACTTCTCGAGCACCTGCTGTACCAGGTAATGAACCTCTTGCTCTCCTTCCTCACTGGTCGAGTTACAGTGGCTAACAAGGCAGCAGGCTCCCCTTAACACTTCCTGGTAGCATTGGGCCGCGGTGATCAGTTTCAATGTAGCCCTGTCACCCATTCCTCGGAAGACTAAGGCAACCCCGTCCTTGCAGATAGTTACCGAGTTCTGGGTGAAGTCAAACACCACTTAGCCGTAGGATCGTAACCAGTCAATTCCCAAAACTAGACCAGACCCCTCCAGTCGAATGACGCGAAGGTCCTTCGTAAATTGTTGCCCCTGCATGTGCCACACAAACTGGGGGCATTTTAATTTGCTAAGCACCTTGTGCCCATTCGCCACCGTTACCACGAGGGATGCGACTGGTTCCATGTGGGCCTTAACTTCCTTGGCTACTTGAAGGTCAATGAAGCTGTAAGTGCTCCCTGTATCGATAAGGATCGTGAGAGCCTTTCCCTTCACTTCCCTTTGTATCTTGATGGTGTCCTGTGGAACCTCTCCGCTCAACGCGTGCACGGAAACCCCCACTTCCTGCCGCTCTTCCCCGTGGTCGGCCTCATCATTCCCATCAGGTCCCTTGGAGGCCTCCTCTTCTCCTGTTTGTAAGCATTCTTCATCAAAGACCTCCATGACATCCTCACTAGCTTGCAACAGATTCAAGGCTCGACTCGGGCAGGAATGGCTGGGGTGGTATTTCTCCCTACACTTGAAGCATAGTCCAGCTGCCCTCCGTTGTTCCAGCAACTGTCGATTGGCTTGATGCTGGGTTGCGGTATCCTTCTGTTGACCTTGGTACTGGGCCTTATTGGCATCGGTAGCCCTGGCAGGGAATGGCTTCAAGTGGGGCCCTGGTTGGTACTGCCCCACCCCTCCTCTACCAAGCGCCTTACCCCTTTTGGTGATCGCAGTGACGGCCTTCTCATGTAACCTGGCCTGTTCATGAGCCTCTTCTAACGTCGTGGGATGTGCTATGTCCAGGAAAGGTACCAGGTCTTCCCTTAATCCTTGATGTAACAAGAGATAAAGAACTCCTCAGTAAGGAAGGGGTTGTGGTAAAGGAGTTGGAACCAGACCTCTTCAAATTTCTCTTGATACTTTTCGACTATTCCCCACTGCCTCAGGTTCGTAAATTCACGGATGATGTACCTCTCTTCCAACCCCGCAAACCGCCTGCACAACCCCTCAGTGAACTCCTCCCACTTCGTGTCCTGTCGGTTTATAAAGAAACCCTGTTTCCATGTTTTGGCCTTCCCCGCTAAGTGCATGGTTGCTATACCGAGCCAGTGTTGGCGAGGAATCTGGTAGAAATCAAAGTATTGTTCTCAACCCTCTAGCCAGGCCCTAGGCTCTTCCCCCTGGAACACTAGGAAGTCCAATTTTGGGTGAGGAATATGATACTTGTGTTGTATACTTCCTGAATTTCCCCCGGGTCTCTCACCTTCCCCCTTCAAGTCCCAACCCCTCTGAGGACTTGGTAAGATCCCCTTTCCCCTGGACTCCCTCAGTTGCGGAGGACCCGAGTTCTCCCCATGGTGAGCTTTGCTTGGGCCCCTATTGCCTGTTCCCAGGGAAGATCGACTGCAACCAAGCTTAAGTTCAGGGTGTGACAGATTTAACAATTTTAACAATTCCTCATGCCGTGCTGCGCTATCTTGTAGCACCTGATCATGCCTCCTGAGAGCCTCAACCTGCAAAGCCTCATAATGACTATGTTCCATCTCTTTTACTTCTTGAATCTAAGCAGTTAACCCCCAAATCCGCTGGTTGTAATCCGTGCTCATTTGTTGGAATCGCTCCTCCAGGGAATAGATGTGTTCATTGAGCTCCCTGAATCTAGTACCCTCCGCCATTCCCCTTTCGATGAGGAAGGTAAATCGATTTCGGGTTTTCCGACCAATGGTGATACCCCAGTAGCGGCCTAGGTATACTCGTTGCCTCTTGCTTTATGATCAAGTACCGGAGCCCCAAATCAAGAACCTGCAAGGCCTACTCTATGTACTTCTAATTCGCATGCCAGATTCATCAATTCAACAAGCCGACAGTGGTAAGAGAATTTACCTGTTGATGGCGCAGTTCTTGGGAGTGATGGCCTTCCCTCCACAGCCCTGGGATTGTGGCCGCTCTGATACCACTTGTTACGTCTCTGGTCAGAGGACCCACACAATGATGAGACCCCTCTCCCGAGAGTGACGGCGCGGGGCCCTAGTCCTATGCCGCGCAACCTCGATGAAGGCGAGCCCACCTGAGTGGGGTGGTACCGAGGATGATCAGGGGAATCAAAGTCACCCCGGCCCGAGTGGGTGTCGACTCCCTAATTACTTGGGTTTCCAGCAATCGCCGGAAGATGTGAAGGTAAAAACAGGAAGGAGGGAGATAGAGAGAGAGAAAGAAACTGTATTATCCAATCAAGTGCTTAATTCGGTTACATGACTCCTATTTATAGGATATGCCGAGGACCAAAGTGTAAACCCTTATACACAATGGGGTAAAATGTAATTGGGCCCTAAGACATAAGGGAGTGGCTTCTGCTGTTCCACTGGTGGATGCTGACCCGACTCGCTATCTGCTATTCAGAAGCTTCTAGGGCCCTTCCGCCCCTATCTCCTAGGTTCGATCTTGGTCTCTTGTTCGTAGTCGTTACACTTAGCCCGGTATATCCCCTCTCTTGTTACTTTTCCACAAAAATTACATGTAAGATCATTTTTTTACTTTCAAATATGCTAAATGTACACGTAGGATCTCTTTCGGTTGCTTTCGAATCCATTCAAGAAATTAAACCGCAATTCCGCAAATATATAAGATCATTTTTTATTTTCGACTTTCAAGAACTTTTTTTACTTTTAAAAAGTTTATTTTATCAAAGTAAAATACTATTTTTTTTAAAAATAAAATAGAGAAAACCATTGCTTCAAAAAAAGACATAAAAACATTGCTTAAAAAAAATAGAGAAATATACACAAGAGAAACTAGAAAGAGAGAGGAGAGAGAAATGAACACCTTGGAGAGAGAGGCGAGCCGAGTTGAAGAAGCAGAGAGGGAGAGCAGGAGGCAACCGGAGGTGATGGACGAGCGGAAGAGAGGGACGAGCATCACAAGCGGAGAGAGGGAGAGGGAGCAAACTCAACGGAGAGAGGGAGAGGGAGCAGAGAGATGTTTAGGGTTTAGATTATGTTAGGTTTGGGTTTTGGGTTTATTTTAGATGTTTTAAACCCATTAGACCAATAAATATATGATTCAAACCCATTAGAGCATATATTTCTAGATCCAAACCCATTAGGATCAAAAATGAATGAGGCTCACCTTTATTGCGCCTTGCGTCTTGCTCTAAAACGCGCACCTAGGCAGCCCAGGCGTGCGCCTAGGGGCTACCTAGGCGCTGTCCATTGAACCTAGCGCCTAAGCGCCTAGGTGCACGCCTAAGGCTCACTTTTTTTAATCAGTGCCTTGACTACAATTTCATCCTCACAAACAAAAAAAAGAATCATGAGTCATGTAAGTGCTTATGTGTACTTTTCGTATGGTATACTGTCATAAAGATTTTTTTTTTAGAAAAGAACAAATAGCAAGGGCATTTATTACAATAACAATGGGATTAAGGAAAGAAAAACCAATTTAAAGGAAGTTGGACAAAAGGGCAGATAAAGATAGTGTTACCTTAAGATCAACGTAAGTTCGGTGCTTTGCTTTGTCAAATGCCCGAAGTTTAACGTCTCGCCATCTGGAGAAAATAAGCCATAGACTCATATAAGAAAACTGGATGGAAGAGAATTATAATTGAAAGAGGAGCAACCAAAACAGACCTCCCAGTTCCCAGCTTCTCAACTGCCTCGACCAGTGCTTCTACTTCAGCAACAGAAAAGGGTCGTCTGATCCTCCTCTGGGAAAGCTCAGATTGCCTCAACTTACGTCGCGGAACTAAATCCAATAAATCCATCGAGGGGACGGGAACTAGCATTTGAGAGCTTGAAGGAGTTTTATTTACAGATAATGCATTAGTGGGAGAGTGAACAGAATCATGGTCACTCTCAGGGCAGTTAGAAGAAAAAGTAACAATAGGTTGACGGAAGGGAGTAGCAGTAGGCTGAATCCTGGAAATCAAAAAAGAGAAAAAGAAAAGGTAGACAAACGAATAAAATTGCGTCAGATAAAAATTTCAATCAGATATTACAGCTGAAAGCGGTGGGATTAATTAAAGATGAATGCAAACCATATTGGCCTCAATAATCAGAGAAGTTAAAAAAGAGAAAACATATAAATTTATGACAGACATGGGCCCAGAACTTCTTGAAATTCCTGGGCCCCAGGACCTGCTAATATACTCCGTTGACCGCAAATCAATCTAACAGGAAAAAACCCATAAATTGTGTTAACAATCATGACTTATTTAGCCATAAATTAAGTGGATAAACAGGACACTAGTAGAACTTTGAGATGCATAAGGTACTCTGGTATTAACGTACTGCTACTTTACTATTTGCGAAGATCAATGTTTAAAAAGAAACAAAGCTTTTTTACTTACCTTGCTAATCGTTCACTATCTCCTCGTACTGTGAGTTGGAATGGAGCTTGTGAGGATTTTGGCTCCAAAGAAAAGCCCAAGTCGTCAAGCTTATTACCACAAGAAATCCCAGCTTGTCGGAGGGTTTTGTTGTCATCTCTAACTTTCTTTCCTTGAAGTAGAACACTGACATGAAGACCATTTCCAAGTACAGCAGTCACGGCCTCCATTATAGTCCTCTGCAGAATGAACACGTCATGAAATTCGCTTCAGGCCACAGTTACATTTGTTGAAAAGTTAATAAATCTAGTAAATTTGATAGAAGTGCTGTTACACTATATGGACTATTGTATTCACAGTTCCATTTGCTGAACTCTAGTAAATTTATACAGAAATGCTGTTAAACTTAACGGAATACTGTATTCACATTTCCATTTACTAAAAGGTTAAAAAGTCTTGTAAATTTAATAGAAGTGTTGTTAAACTTAATGGAATATTGTATTAAACTGACTTGGATACATATATCAAAAGAAGCTAAAGTTGAGGGTGTGTCCATGAAAGAAAAGATTAAAGCTTTAGTCTATTACAGAAATGACCTTCCATTGATGACATCTCCGAAACATTTTAGCTACCATTTGTATAACAGGACAGTCCAGTGTGGGGTTGGGAGGAACTATGTAGGTTTTACATTTCAGAGATCAAGGTGAAAAATCATGATACTTTCAGGAGAGTCTCAGCATTCATCAAAAACATGCCATACCATTAAAATATTACCCATTCAAAAATATGCATCCATGTAAATCCGTTTATATAACACAGTACTAAAGCAGATACTCATCAGTACATCCATAAGACAATATGAAACCAAAGCCCTTTTCAAAACAGAGTAAAATGTATGGGTAGTCAATGTACTATTCCAATGTTGCTATTTGGTCGCTGTACTTTCCACTTAACCATTTTAGTCCCTAATCTTCGAATTTTATTGCACTTAATCCCTTATCTTCAAAAAAGAAAATCCAACTTTTTTGAAGGACTATTTTACCTCATCACCTACCAAACACTCAATTATTTCAGTTCACTTCAAGGAGAATCAAAAGGGCATCTTCCAGTAGAAATCAATTATTTTTAACAACTGGGGACCTAAACGACAATATATGGGAAAGTACAGGGACTAAAGTGTTGAGGTAAAAATTACAACGGCCAAGTTGCAATATCCCAATAATACAGGGACTGCCAATAAATTCTATCCATATAAGGGTAATTTTTCTAGAAGAGGGAATGGAAGTTGCCAAATAACATCATACCTTCAATGAACCAACAGTAGCTGTTTCAGGAACCTCTATAAAAAGTTCTGGCACCTTGAAAGACTTGATGTTTAGCTTAACTAGAAGACAAAATAAAGTGCACTGTTTACAACTTCACCATATGGATCGGCGAAAATAAACTCTCACTATTAGTCGGCATAAAATACCATGGTAGTCTTGAGAAGATGATGAATTTTGAACTATCATGGATGACAAAGCTACACTTGCTGCAAAAGAAAATACAATTTTATTTCCTTCTAAGAAAAGTACCAAAAGAAGAAATGTGGAGCACTGAAAGCACAGAAGACTTAAAATGAAACCAACCCCCATGAGAAGCTGAAAGAGAATCACTCTCTTCGAACTTGATGGTTCCCTTTGCAGGTCCCTTAGATGTACCTTGATTACAGACTTGTCGACCAAATGGAGAAACTGAACAATGCTCAAATAGGTTTCTCCTCTTAAACATAGTAGTCTTACGTGTTCTTTGGCGTGCATAACACACTTTTTTGCTGTAGAAAGCAGATTTTATCTCTACAATGGGTAACAAAACAATATAAACATCACCAGCAAGAAACAGCGCAAATAATCCATAGCAATAAGTAACCAACATTAAGAGCCCATATGAGCTTGCTTGACATGGCTTTTGCAATAATCAATAGTCCATAAAGCAGAAGCATTTAGAAACTGGGTGCTTGGCCAACAAATAGTTTGAAGCCTCTGTTGTGATCGCAAGTTAAAAGCTTTTGTCCTAAAAGCAGAAGTTCCAAATTGAAGGCTCTGCTTATGCTGCAACGAGAAGCTGTAAATGAGATTTTAATTTAAAAAAAAATTCTATTTGTGCTTCTTTAAGCAGCTTTACTCAAAAATCACCAGTTTGGCCAAACAGGAGCAAAGATAAGATCAAGAATCAAGATTCTAAGAAAATTGAGATAATGGCATTCATACCAGTGTTAGAAAGCTCTTCTTTGTAGATCCTTTTCGGAGCTTGTTTGCGAATCTTTGATGCCAATAGCTTCCTTATCCTATGATCACCAATGTGATGTGGCCTATGGTAATTATTAGTAACTATGGTAGGAAATTTGCACCCAGAAAAGCTTTTATGAGATTCTCTATCTACAACAAGTTCTACTCCTTTTTCATGTGGAGGAACAGAACTGACTAAAGGAGGAGGCTTGACGTCCATATCCATTGGATCAACCGCATTATACATATCTGGACCAATTTTAACCACATCATCTTGAGTTATTTGAAGTGGTTCCTTATCTCCATCTCCTTTTATACTAGTAAGTACTGATTCCTTACCCAATTTGTTTGGGTATAAAATAGGAAAATCAGGTGCTGAAGCAGCTTCTTTTGTCGGGTGTAATTCTTTTTTAAAAATATGATCAGGACCCAATACACTGTCATCACAGCTAATCCTAACCGAATCTTCAGATTCAAATAGATTTGATACATCGACTTGTTCATTCTTAACATTCTTTGAATCCTTAAGATTAGGCGGTCCAGTTATATTAACTAGAGTAGAAGAATCCTCTTCCTCAGTTAACAACTTTCCTGCCACTGTTGCGAGCAAATCAAACCGATGCATTGGATTGTCCTCAAACTTTTTCCTAATAGAACGTTTGCCCTGTAAATGAACGATAATGGGTTATAAAAGATTTTATAAGAGCTTGCAAAAATCAGATGTATTTTAAAGCAGGGAATGGTGTTAACATATCTCTAGATACCTTAGCAGATCTAGGAACACAATCCAGCATCTTTCTGAAACACCGTTTTACGTATAAACCCAACAAAGATTAGCAGGATAATTGCATCAATTATTGATCTTCAAGATTTAAAATCTGTGCCAAAATATTAGTCAAGTAGTCATGAGATTAAAAATAAGACTGAAGAAACTATGACAATCTGAATCAGTAAATCGAAAGGAATAATTAGGCAGATAAAATCAACTAAATGATCCACAACCCAGTATGTCCATTTGATGTCCAAATTCTTAAAATTTTGAATTAGAAACCTTACATGCTAAAACCACAGAATAGAAAGACGAACCCACAGCTACCAACATCACACCAATTGAGTCACTAATGGCATGCTAATTACTGGCTTTTGAAAAGAATTCTATTAAGAAAAAAAAAAGAGTATATTGCACAAAGGAACACAATGTTAAATTATAGGGTTAATTACATATAACTCCCTGTAAACATATCGAATAGCAAATATATCCGTACAAGGTTCAACTTTTCATAATTATCCCTGACATTTTCAAATATAACTCCGCTGTTAGGATTCGTTAGAAAAATGTAGTTAACCATAGGGCTGGCAAATGAGCGAGCCGGCTCGCGTTCGACTCGCGTTCGACTAGATATTTGGCTTGCTCGAGCTCGACTCGAAATTAAGTGAGCTGAGCTTGAACAAAATAAAAGGCTCGAAATTTATTTCAAGCCGAGCTTGAGTATTACTCGGCTCGTTCGAATTAGGCTCGAAAAGCTCGAATATATATATATAATAGTAGAGCTACTATGCTATAGAAAGTAAGAGGATCTGGTGCCTTCGATTTTTGACTCGTAGATCAACCCTTTTAATCATTTCTAAACTTGGATTAATACTATTACCTTGTAGGGACCACTCAACTCTAAGGGTATTATTTAATCCTAGAGGGGACCGCAATCATCCCAACGTACAATTCTTGATCAAAGGGTCAAAAATTCGGAAGTATCAAATCATCTATTATTTCTGATAGCATAGTTAGTTACTATACTATATATTATATATATATATTATTATATATTATATATATATATAGGCTGAGTGAATAACCTGAGTTTATTTAAAATTGGACCAATGTTATTGGTCCATAAAAACAAACCCAATAGACAAATAAAAAAGTAAAATTTCACTAAATTTATACTTTTTCCATTTCTTTCTTTCACAGAGCTCTAAATTTTCAATCTGTTTCTCTCTTTCTTTTTTTCTCTGTCTCTCACCCTAAGTGGCCAAGCCTGAAGCCCTCCAAGTTATCAAGTAACAGCATATGCTCGCTGATGCATATCTTGCTATTAATTGTGTGCTTAAGAAAATATACAAAATATTTTTAAAATAAAAAAGTATTATTTATATAAAATTTTAATTTTAGTTATATATGATTGGATAGTTTAATACAATATTTACCTATATAATTTATTTATTTTTGACCGAATAAATGAAAATGAATAATATGGAGATTGAAGATGGAAGAGAAGACATGTGAGGCGGAAAAAATTAGATATTCAACTCATAAATTATTTTTCTTCATATTATAATACCATATTTCATATAATTATTTTGTATTTTGAACTATTAGACATATTTTTGTATCAAATTGTAGATAATGTTCTATACAAATTAAACTATTGATCGTACGATGTTGAGAATTTCAAGCGGCTCGTGTAAGGCTCGAGCTCGCTCGACTCGAAATTAGGCTCGCTCGAGCTCGGCTCGAATTAATTTCAAACCAAGCTTGAGCTTAAATTTAGGCTCGAAATTAATTTCAAGCCGAATTTGAGCCGAGGTAAGCTCGCTCGAGCTCGGCTCGTTTCCACCCCTGGTTAACCATAGGTAAAATATCCTGGTTAGTTAACGAGGTAAATTAACCTTTTTACCCCTCTTATATTATTTGTGATGATGGAAAAAAGAAGATAACCGTTGAAAATTTTTTGGAGGACATTTCTACATAATTCTAACAATTGGGGCTTTTGAAGGGGTATATTTGTGATGGCAAAAACGTCATGTTATTTATCTTATGTTAAAAAATAAATAGTGCTCTAGTGGTGACAAACAAGAGGGACATATATGAATATCACTACATTTTTGCAGGGATAAATATGAAAAATTGAACTTGTAGAGATATATTTGCTATTCGATATGTTTACAGAGAGCTGTATGAAATTAATCCTAAATTATAACCCATCCTATGGAGAGAGAGAAAAATCTCACCTTTAACTAGTATGCACAGGAAATCATGGTAGATCAAAGATTCTATTGAACATTTTTATCAATTAATTTTCCTGCATCCAAAAAAGAAGATAAATAATAATAATAATAATAATAATACTTAATTCTCATTTTAGTTTTCCACAAATTTTAAACTAAAAGATACAAAAAAAACTCTATATAAATATCCATTTTTTCACTTTCCCACCCGACTTCCAAAATCTATATTTTACCCCTCAAAATTTTAAGTTGAACTTGGCCCCTCCATCAGGATTCCCTTATTATTCTACCTATTTCTTATAATTTTCATTAAATATACCAAAAATACTCTTAAAAATAGAAAAAGTATATAAACATTTTATTCACATGAGGGCAGATTAGTCATTTCACCCTCTTTATAACCTCATAAATCCTGAAAATATTTTTAAAATTTTGAAGAGGCAAAATATAGATTTTTGAAGTAAGAGAAAATACAGAAAAAAAGTATTTTAGCCTATTTTTGAAAAATTGGCACGAAACCCATTTGTGAAGGGATAAAAACACAAAACAAATGACATATATAGGATACGTAAGGCTTAAGGAATTGAAAGAAGCTTAGAGACGTTATAAGCCAAGACCATTTCCGAATACATCTGATCGGAGATCAATATAATAAGATTATTCAATAAAATTGGACAATATTATAGAGAAATTTAGAAAAAAAATTTCCATCAAATTCAATGATCAATAATAAGCGACAAAGAATCAAGAAATATCCCACCATTATTCAAAATTTATAACGAAACTGAACCGGGAAATGGAACAAAATCGGAGCTCCAAGACGCATTTCTCCCTCAAATTTTACAAAAAAAAATATTACAATATTGGGGAAAAAAAAGAAAGGAAAACGATCCAATTTTGGAATAGGAGAATCATACAATCACTGAAGACGCTGAAAATTCGGCCAAAATTCAAAATTCAGGGCGAAATTGACCGAAAATCAAAAGAAATTGGGACTGCGACAACCATTTCGATCCCAAAGTTCCAGGAAAAAAATAACAAATAATTAAAAAAGAGAAAATTGAAACCAATTTCGGTATAGAAGAATCATAGAAACGTGAAGAACAACTCAGAACTCCGCCAACAATCAAAATTCAAGACGAAATTAAAGCAAAAATGAAACAAAATAGATCCTCAGAAACCATTTCGACCTTAAAATTGGGCTTGCATCGCTCAACGTCGCAAACATCAAAATCCCGTTCCGATCCTCCAAAAATCGTTCAAATTCGAACGAATTCCAAAGAAAATCCCGCGATCTAGTTGTTCCCAACACCCGAATCCACGATCACACCCAATTTTTCACTTCTCTGTGTTACAATCCGAATTTTTCCACGAATTTTTTGCCTTTCTCGATCTCATCGCTCTCGCTCTCTCGCTTTGGAGATCGCCAAATCCCCTAAAAAGAACCTACGCCTATTTTTTTTTAAATAAAAACCCCAACTGCTTTGTGCCGTTTTAATCCCGTTGTGGTCCTCAACCCGTTCCTATAACGTCGGATTTTTGCCATGTGTCGGATTTATTGATCGTACGGCTGGATTTGCCTTGTTCGTTATATAAGAATTTCTTTTTGCAAATTAACTCTTCACAAATTTATATTTGGCTTAATAATCCTGTTATAAAAATTTAGAAAAATACTTCTTGTACACCTACTTTAGCGTTTACCTATAGCATTGCTCAAAATTTTTTTTTTTTCTGCATAAAAAATCTACTAGTTTTGAAATTTCGCAAAAATGAGCCACTATTTTGGATTTGCAGATTTGACCCAAATTTTTAATAAACTGACCAAACTATACTTATTTCTTTTTCTCTCTCTTTTTCCTCCTTGTTCGTTTTTCACCCTCCACTCTGGTTCATCTCCCTCTTCATCATTTCTTTCTCTCCTTCTGCTCTAGTTCATCTCTCTACATTGACGCCTCGCTCTGCTTTTTTATCTCGTCTACACCTCTGTCGACACCGGCTCAGATATGATATAGATCGCGAAAGTGAGCTTGCAGCAGAGCACATGGGCACAGATGGCGACAACGACGAAAATACCGAAAGATTTGAGGATGAAGGGGAGGCAGAGCGCATCGGGCGAGGGTGGCGGCTGCGATTGTGGCAAAGGGCGAGGGCGGGGGTACGATAGCGAAAAGAGAGATAGATGGTGGAAAAAAAAAAAAGAAAGAGTAAACAGAAAAAAATAAAAAAATATTTTTTTCTCTTGTGAAGACTATTATGTGTGGTTGCCGCTACAAAAAAAGTGAAGAATCGTGTAACGACCCAGCCCACTAGCAATAATAACTCGTTGGGCCCAACCACAACCCAAAATGCTTAAGCCCAGTTATTATTACTAGTGTCTAAGTCTATTATAAACCCAATGACAACCCCATTCCCATCCGATGTGGGATTATTGGGGTGTCACAAATCGGATAAGAAAGAAGAGATGAAGTTCACTATTTAAGATAAAAATAACACTATTTAAGACAAAATTGCACTCTTTCAGGCGAAAATTACACTGTTTAAGATGAAAGTTGCACTTTTTGAGTAAAAAATTGCACTGTTTGAAAAAAAAAATGTATTTTTTGAGCAAAAGTTGTAATCTTTAAGCAAAAATTGTACTTTTTGAGAAAAAAATTCACCGTTGGAGACAAATTAAGCTTGCATTCTTTGAGCGAAATTTGCACCGTTTGAGACGAAAGTTGCACTCTTTTAAATAAAAATTATAATTTTTATAAAAATTATAATTTTTGAACGAAATTACACCATTTAAAATTATTTGATATTAGGTTGCACTATATAAGAAAGAAGTTGTACTTTTTTAGACTAAATTGTACCATTTAAAATTATTTGAGATCAAATTACCCCGTAGTCTCAAATATTTTAAATTATGTCAGGTCTCAAACAGTGTAACTTAGTCTCAAACTATGCAATTTAGTTTCAAATGATGCAACTTCTATTTTATGTGGTGCAATTTAGTCTCATATAGTTTTAAATGCTCCAACTCAAATGATGCTAAATTTTGTCTCAAACAACGAAATTTGCTTCTCGAACAATACAACTTTTGATTAAAAAGTGCAACTTTCTCTCAAAAAATATAATTTTCGTTTAAATAGTGCAACTTTCTCTTGAAGAGTGTAACTTTTGTATCAAACAGTACAATTTTCACCTAAAAAATTATAATTTTTGTCTTAAACGTTGTAATTTTTGTTTTAAACAATGCAACTTCATCATTTTTTTTTTCTAGTTTTTGGCTTCTCTTTTAGCAGCAACCGCACATAATGGTCTTCATAAGAGGAAAATTTTATTTTTCTCTATTTTTTTATGTTTATTTTTTATTCTTCTTCTTTTTCCCATCCTCTGCCTTTTTTTTTTGCAATCGCTTCCCCATCCTCGCCCTTTGCCGTAGGCTCGATGTGCTCTCCCTTCCCTGCATTTCTAGGTTTCTTTGGTATTCTCATCATCTTTGCCATCCATGGCCATGTGCTCCGCCACAAGCTCACCTCCGCGATCTATATTATATCCGAGCTGGCATCGGTAGAAGTGCAGGTGAGGTGAGAAAGTGGACGTGACATCGATGTAGAGGCTGTGAGAAAGCAAAAGGAGGAGAAGAAGAAGAAATGACAAGGAGCGAGATAAGCCAGAGCGTAAGGAGAAAAATGAACGAGCAAAAAAAAAAAAAAGGAGAAAGTGCAGCATCAATATAGGAGCAATGGAATTAGAGAAAAAAAGGAGAGGAAGCAGGAGAAGAAGGAGAGGAAGAAACAACGAGGATGGAGATGAACTAGAGCTGAAGGAGAAACTGAATGAGCGAAAAAAAAAAAAGAAGAGAGAAAAAAATAAGGGTGTTTTGGTCAGTTTACTAAAAATTTGAGTTGAATCTGCAAAATTTAAAATAGTTGCTCACTTTTGCAAAATCTCAAAACTAGTAAATTTTTTATGTAAATTGGCCAAAATTTATTTGGTCAAATAACACTATTTTGGTCCAATTCAACATCAGAATGGAACAATAATTGGAAAACGATTAATCGTCGACCATTTTAATAAAACTTAAAAATAATATATACTTAATCGGTGAACGATAATGATAACAACATAAAAATTGTGAACAATTCATCACTTTTTAAAGAGGGTGAGTAATTCACCACTTTTACTTTTTCTCTCACGTATACTAAATTTGATAAAATAAAATTAATTTGCTAATTACCTTCTAAAAACCTTATCTCAGAATTCATTATAAACTAGTGAAGGCCAGCACCGCACTTCGCGGCGAAAAATTTATGTAATTTATTTAAAATTTAAAATATCAAATTATCTAAAAATTTAATTTTGTACATACGAAATTAAAATCCCCTTTTTTTAATGTTGCAATTTGAAATTTAGAATTTAAACTTTCAAATTTTAGTTTTAGTAATTAAGGTAAAATATAAAATTTTAAATTTTAAGTTGCAATTTTAAATTTCAAAATTCAATAATTTAAATATTAAATTATAAATTGAATTTAAAAAAATCAAATATTAAATTTCAAATGTTGAAATTTCAATTCCAAATGTTAAAATTTAAATTTTAAGTTTCCCCATTTTATATTTTAAATTTAAATTTAAATCTCAAATAGTAAAAAAGTTTAAATTTTAAATATTTAATTTTAAATTTAGATATAGAGAGAGAGAGAATGAGAGAGGGGAGAGGGTATAAAATTTAAAATCTAATATTTGAAACCTAAAATTTTATATTTTTAAATTGTAAAATTGTAAAATTTAGGGAAGCTCCGATCCCCCCACCTCCAATGGCGACCCGCCGCATCCTTTCTCTACCCTCCTCAGCTCCTCTGCCCGCAGATTGCCGGCGCCCGGACGTGCCGTGGCTGCGGCGACTCCCCGCGCCCCAATTACCCCGCGCTACCCCTCCCCCACCGGGTTTCTCCTCTCCCGCGCCGTCAAGTATGCCACCCACACCGCCACGGTGGAGCCGCTCCCGCCGAAGGTCGCCGCAGCCGGAGTCGGGCCCAGCGGGAATCTATGTCTAATTATAAAATTAAAATTTATATTTAATAAAAATAATATAATCTATTTAAAAATTATTTATATATTTTAAATTTTTATATTAAAAAAGAAAAAATTAGATTAGATTTTTTTTAAAAAAAAGGAAAAAATTGAAGAGGGAAAAAAAACACTTTCCCCTCTTCGCCTGCTGGGCCTCACTCGCACGGGGCCCATTGCCTGCTCCTGCGCCCGCGCGAGCGCCCACTCCGGCACGTGTTCGCGCCGGCTTGCACCAGCGCGCTCCCCACTTCCGCGCCTGTGCCCAACCCATGCCCATGCGGCTTTCGCCTGCGTCTCCGCTCCGGCGCCCGCTCGCGCCCATCACGCGGACGCCCCATGCCCGCTCGCACCGCTTGCCCGTACGCCCGAGAGAGAGAGAGAGGGAGCCGGGGGGTTGGGAGAGAGAGAGAGGGAGAGAGAGAGAGCCGGGAGGGGGAAAAGGGAAAGAAAAAGAGGGGAGAGAGAGGAGGGGAGAGAACGGGCGACCCGCGCTTCCCGCGCGCGCGCGCGCGCGCGAGAGAGAGAGAGAGAGAGAGAGAGAGAGAGAGAGAGAGGAGGGGGGAGGCCTAGGGGTGGGGAGAGGGAAAGAGGGGGAGAGAGAGAGAGCTCGGGAGGGGGGGCGGCCTGCCATATGCCGACGACCCGCACCCCCCTCCCCCCTACCCGCACGCGCGTGTAACGCACTGGACCTGTGCAAATTATGAGGTTCGAGTGTTTGATATGGATTCCGAACTTTTCCACATTTGGTGGAAGGTCGTAGATGGTATTCCGACCTAAAAGTTCGATTTCTGAAATATTGGCTAAGTCCTGAGAGTTTTTACTCTCGAGGATCGGTCCCTGGTAGAAGAGACCGGTCCCCCCGGAACAGTATTGCGGCAAGACTTGAGGCAACCGTTCCTCTGGCCCGAGAGACCGATTCTCGAACGTTGGTTTTGCGGGGCAGGCTGAGATACCGGTCCCAAGTGTTGGGGAGACCGGTCTCCCAGCACAAAAACTGCCCAGACCGAGTAGTGCACAGATTGCACAATTGAGGGACCTAAGTGGATTTTATTACCATAGGAGGCTTATATGGTCTTTTCTCTTCCTCTCACTCTCATTTCTCCCCTTCACACTCACTCTAAAGAGAGAAAGAAAATGAGAAGAAGAGGAAGAAGAAGGAGAAGAAGATGAGCTTACTTGGAGGCTTGGAGCATCATCCCCTTCCTCTCATCTCAACATTTGTGGCTTGGAGCTCGTGGTTGAAGCTTCGTGGAGAATCAAACTTCAACCCTACTTGGTTTAAAGCTTGGGTTGGAGCTTCTCTTGAGGTTGGTAGCTTGTATTCTCCATTTAATACAAGTTTTCTAGATTTTTCTAGATGAAACCCTAGATTGCGGAATTAGGGTTTATTTTGGGGGTTCTGGATTGTGGCTTTTAGAGCTCCATTGATGGGTTTAGAACCTTGGATTAGATTGCTTTGGAAGGAATTTGGCGTCCATTTGAGCTTTGTTTGAGGATTTCTTCACCTAGGTGAGTTTTTCTCCACCTTAGCCTATGTTGCTTATTGATTGAGCTTATTAGGGTTGATCGTAAGGTCCGTTTGACTCTTGTTCCTACATCTTTAGGGTGCTAGGAGACTAGTGGGCACCTTCGTCGGAGCACACGAAGGGTTTCGTGAAGTCACGGTGGGTTTGGCTTCATTGGAATAGGAGAAAACTTCTCCTAAGTGGTTCAATGTCTTCGTTTCATCGCATCGCATGCATATTCATGCTAGATAGAATTTATGTAAATTTTAGAATGCTTAAAATGCATGTGTTATGTATTATAAAAATTCATCTCTATATAGTAGAGCCTTATGTGGACTTAACATGCATGTGAGTAGCAGCATTCTTCTTGTGGTTTGGAAATATGCCTCATACGACGAAAATGACTTGAATTATGTATTCTTAAACACTAAACTCATACTTGGACTTAGTGGACAAAAGTGCCATAAAGGGGCACTTGAACTAGTAAACTGTGGAACTGCAACATAGAGGCATAGAAATAGGCCATTGTGACATCAACTATATTCCGTGTTTTAGACACGATGACATAATGATAGGCCATTGAGACATAGGCTATATTCCATGTTCTAGATATAATGACTTGAGACTTGAGACAGATTTTACGCTTGCTTGCCCTTGTGCTCATTCTCACATGCTTGTGAGGGTCGCTCCCTACAAGCCGGCACTCCGGAGATAGCCATCGCGACATATGTTCGCCCGTGCGGGATTAGGCGCCGAAGTGGATTGCCATGGGGGAGGCTCGTTCCTAGAGTAGAGATGTTGACTACCACGGAGCCATTAGGCATGGCACAAGCCAGACAGCCTACGGGTGGGTCTTACAAGATTGCAACTATAAGTAGTTGGTATGCCAAGTGGACTTGGACTAGAATAGTAAACAACGACATCTTACTATTTCCGTTGTGGACATTATGTTGGTTGCATACTCATGCTTATTCATGTTAGCATAGCTTTCTTACTTATGCAAATCATGCTAAGTAGAGACATCATGNAAGAAAAACACAACAATTCCAAAAGAAATAAAATCCTCAATATTATGCAACAAATAAAAACTTATTTAAGGAAGTTTGGGTATTTAAGAAAACTTTCCACCTTGAAGATGTTTCGATAGCGGGATCAACCTCTTTTTTAATGTAAACCATTACTATCATCTTAGGCTCCAGAGATAAAAAGATTTAAAAAAGTAATAAATAGGGTAGCTGGCAAAAAATAAACAATGCAGTTAGCAAATGCAAGAATAAAAGAATGGAACCAATACCATGACAAAGCATTATTAACCATTCAAATCACCATCGACTCTTCCTAGCGCAAGTGGCAAAAGGCTTGCTAGTTGGTACCCGAAATCCCAAGTTCGAATTCTAGTTGAGGCTTGCTAGTTGGTACCCGAAATCCCAAGTTCGAATTCTAGTTGATTCACATTTCCAGCTAAATTAGTTTGTAAAAAGAAATAAACAAAGCGGATAGCATGCTACTTTTCTCTCAAAAAAAAAAAATCATCCAAATCAAATTGAGGGCAAAAAACATAACATCATTTAAAGAGAAAATAAAGTAAAAATAAGTGGGAAGCACTTTTAAAAGATAGTCCATAACAACCTGTAAAAAAATCAAAAGTTAAGAGGAGTTACGAAGCAAGAATAACAGCAATAGAGTAAGATTAATTCCGAAGGCAACACCAAGAAGAACTAAACTATATAAATGCAAATCAGGAACAACAGCAATAAAGCCAGATTCATTCTAAAGTCAACACCAAGAAGCACAACTAAATCATAGGGAATAAAAAAATAGAGAGAAGGAGAGCTTCTTCTCCAAAACTAAAGAAAAATGTAAGGACTAAATATTCGAGGTTAGGTAGAAGATTGACGCATATGCAATATCATCACATTTAATTAGAATGAAGATTCTTGCTGCCATCTACCTAATCTCAGCATATACAATCTCAGAGGGTGATTACATAGAGTGTTCTAAGAGAAGGGAGGACAAAAAAGAGAATGTTCAAGATCCAAAAAAGCTATCAAACAGGACAGGTCTTATCACCACCAAACTTACCAAATTAGCAAGTCCCGGAACTTTTCAGTCAATAACAATTAAGCTAGTACATGCGCCAAAATCTTTGACACATGATCAACTCGGCATTTCGTCGAACAGGGCGCGGGCAGTAGGGAGAGGGCATTGGGGTTTGCGAGCGGGAGGTCGGAGAGGGTGCCAAGGAGAGGGCGCAGTGTCGGCGAAGTTCACGCTGCAGATCCCGGCGCCAGGGAGAGGGCGCGGAGAGGGCACGGCGCCGGTGAGGGAGAGAGCGCGGAGATCACTCCCCGCGCCCGCGTCGGGACCTAACCCGCGCGGCGTGGGCCGCCCACGCTGCTCGCACCCCTTGCGCGAGCCTACGCCCATGCCCATGCCCACTCCCGCGCGGGCTACGTCCGTGTCGGCTCGTGCCCTCACGCGCCGCACGCCCCCACGTGCAAGCGACCAGCTCCCGGCACTCGCTCGCACCCCTTTCGCGCCCGCACCCGCACCCGCGCCCGCGCGAGAAGAAACGACAGAGAGGGGGGCGCTGAGAAGCTGACACGGCGACCACAATAAAACTCTTGATTCAGTATATCTATAGATTACATAAAAATGGGCGAAAAGTTGTAAGGACTGAGAATTTAGCAGTATAGCTAAACTCTCTGTTGATGTTTTTGTATGTATTTTAATTACAAAAGCACTCGCCAAGTTTAGGAGGAAAACGAGTTAGAATGAAGATTTTACGTGATTTTTACTTTTCACTTAAAGTGAATAGTAACTCGGGTTTTCGGAGAGGCCAATAAGTAGAGATGGCTTCTGGCGTGTATCAGACTCCGTTCATAGTGATCCAATAGCTCGTTTTCAATGGTCCGACCATCCTAGAACCATTGGCGCTGACGGATTTTAGGTTTGACGCTCAGATTTCAAGGAAACTGGATACACATATTTTATGTATTTATGCGTGTGGTTTTGCCTTTTGGAGAGAGAAGTTGGGTTTCGTCGTGAATATGTGACCAAAACCAAGCGAAACAAAATCGTGGGTTTGATGTCTCACCGTTTTGCGTGAATGGTTATGGGGGTGTGTTCGCGCATTTTACTCGTGCTGTAAGGGACTCAGATTAAAATATCCGAGTTTTGGTAGATTTATACGCAAATTACACCTTATGTATATATAGCCACCTAGGGTTTTCATGGTGCAAACCCTAACCCTACCTCAGCTCAGTTAACCCGAGCTCTACTCCCTCACCTCGTGTGCCGCGCGCCTCCCGGCCGCCGTCGATTGAGCCTCGGCTAGCACACCTCCCTTTCGGCACCTCTCCAGCGTCGCCCCCGGAGCCCCGTCGACTGTCGCCACCTCTGAATGCCATCGCCGCGCTGTAGGTGCCATGTAACCATCTAGGACGAGCTCAGGCCGAGGTCAGCGTGCGGCTCTCTCCCCGCGCCGCCACGACCCTGGGCCACCCCCGCGGCATCCCTCCGACCTTAGGCGGTCTGTTGCCGCCGCCCCGAGGTGCCCCGAGCGTCGCCGCCGCGCTGCAGCAGCCCTGTTGTCTTCTTGGGCGAGCTCGGGCCGAGCTAACCCTGCATTCTCTCCCCCGCGCCGCTGCCGCCCGGGACCGCACCGGCGGCCTCCTTCATGGCCCTCCGGCACCCCCGTATCCGACCGAAGTGGTCACTGCCGCTGCCGCACGCTTAGGGCGCAGCCGCGGCGACCCTCAAACCGAGCAGAGCTCAGGCGGCTGCACCTGAGCTGCGGGCCACCGCCGCCGTCGCCCGCTTCCTCCCTTCTCCTCCTTGGGACCCTGGGGGACCCCCGCCACTGATCGGTGTCGCCCCAAGGTCGCTGTCGCCCGAGAAGCCGAGCCCGGGCTTCCCTTTTTTCGTGCGTTCTAGGGCATCGTCGCACGCCCCTCCAGTTGCCTCCCACCGGCGACTCGCATGAGTAGCGACCTCCCCCTACCAGCCGCACCGCCAGCCCCGCCCCCCCTTTTCTTTTCACCGCTGGACTTTTTTTTTTTTTTTTTTTTTTCCGACCCGTGCCGGCCGGCCAAATCCGAGCCCCCACTGCTCCGGTATGCATAGTTTAGGCTTTTTGGTTGTAGTTCTGGATTGTGCTTGCTTTTTCGGCGATCCGAGGCTATTCCGATGCCTCCAGAGGTGAGCACAGTGATCGCTGGTCAGTGCTGATCACAGTGCTCACCTCACTTTGGGTCAGCGGATTCTAAATTGGCTTTTCAATGTGGTTTACCCTGAGTGTGCACAGTTCGCAGATTTTCGGGTCGCTCCCGCACCTCCCACAGTGAGCCGTTGTGCCCCGGATCATGAGCACAGCCTCCGCCACGTCGAGACCTATCAGTACATGTCTCGGCTGACCTCGGTTGAGGTAACGAGCCACAAAACCACCATATTTACATAAAATAATAGGATTTTACGTAAATATAGGAACTTTTATGCAATTTTGCATCTTGTGGCTATTGTGGGCAGTACGTAGTGTGGTAGTTGATCTTTGGACTGATCGTCCAAGATTCGTTAGCCTTCGCGAAAATCGAATGTCGATTTCGGTGCATTTTTCGACGAAATTCGCCGGTGGAACGCGGTTTCGATTCGGATTTCATCTGACGGTGTGTGTTTGCCCTGAGTTGTGTCGCTGAGCCTTGTCGACTGGTCACCATCATCATATCATGAGTTCGGAGATGACGGGTGAGAAACGGTGGGTTCCGGTGTCGAAATTGACACTTTCGGGAACCCGAATCTGAACAATTATCCGACGATAATTGTTTGGTTATGTAATCTTGTGTTTGCTGCCAAGACATCCAAAACGATATGTTTTGTGGCAGTGGGTGACTCATGGCACGAGTCGGTGAGTTTCGGGACACTTAGTGGGTCCCGACGACGTTCCGGTGTGATTTTTGGGACTTCCAGCGAGTTACGGTGATCGATTTTAGAAAACCGATTTTGGGGAATTGTGTGAGATTCGTGAGTTGGGTATTTTGGATTGGTGGGTTGGTTACTGACCCGTGGACCCTTCGTAGGTCTGGTTGACTTGTTGCGCACCCAGGTTTTCAACGCGATTGTGATAGGTGGGTCTTTGAGCTGGTAGCTAATGAGATTGTTTCACTTTCCTCTATTCTTATATATCAGTATCGTAGTCTCGACATGTCGGTTACTTTTGTTTGTCGTTCGTTCATTTATACCTTGTTGCTTGCATGATGATAGTTGTTGATAGACATGTAGAGCAGGTTTGCATATGTTGTATATCTGTGGACCTTGGGCCCAGGCAACACATCGACTCCTTTGTCGTGTGTTTCGATCTAGTTGATCGTGGTTCGGTGTTGTACGACCTTGCATCTTGCTTCGGCCAAGGCACCGATTTTCTACCGGTTTTCGTATTGAGCATATCAACATATTAAGTCACAGCACTGTGTATTCTAGACACCAGTTGGTTTGGCCACCGACCAGGGGGTGTACCGAATAGGTCGTTAGTGGACACATGAATCAAGTCAGTGTATGCTCTGTGACAGGCAACGCTTGAGGTCTGCGGACCAATATGGTAGACACCAGATTGGGTTTGATTTTGGATTATTTACCCTTGAGGCATTTGTTCAGTTGAGTTTTGTTACAGTGGTAGTTTGATTCTTGCTCATTTACTATCTTGTTTCTATTACTATTGTAGTTGTTCTTATATCATGCCATATACCTATCTATTGTTCTATCTCCTTTGTTTTTTAGTGAATACGATTTGCCTTCGTGGCTCTGTTGTACCCATTGGAAAACCTTGATTGTGGTTTCTCACCCCCCATTTTCCTAGGTACGCTCGGGCAAGGAGTTGGCTTTTGGCGCGACGGGAGGACGTACTAGCTAGACTGCAGTAGCGACCGTCATCCTGGTTATGTTTTTATTTATGCATTTAGTAATGTAAATAATTAAATGGTTCAGTTAGATTATTACTATTACTGTTTGAATGTTCGTGAACTTGTATGAGTTAATGTTTTCCATTATGCTTGCGATTGGAGATTTATGAATATTTGGTTTTGGCTTTACGTGTTTATTATTATGGTTTTCTACCCCTTGAGGTAGTCAGTTTTCAAAATGGAGTTTCTGAGTGGGAAACTATTTTAAAAAGATTTTCGAATGGTTTTATGGATGATTAAATAGAGTTTAAAAATAAATCTTCCGGGTGGGGAGCACTTTTAAATAGGATGACTGTTGTATTGTGCATCGCATCATCCAGTACCTAAGAAGTGTTTAGAGCCATGCATCATATCTAAAGATCGCTAGCTGTATGGAAATGCATCACATAAATTGCTTGTGGATTGGTAAATGTAGGTTGTTGTTGTGATCCTGATGTTGTTGTTTGTACGCCGTGCAAATACAAGAAGACTCTGTCCGTGTGGCCAGAGAGGCTTTGTATTTGTGGCGGGTCTGTACGTCACGTGCGCCAGATTGAATTAAAAAAAAAAAGGTATGTTTTCTGCAACTCTCATTTCTAAAATAGTATTCTTTATAAAAAAGCTTTTAAAATCGGCTCCGGGGTGTGACAAAAGTGCCTCAAAATAATAAATTCTTGCTAATCTTCCAAACCAAGGCTTCAATTCTAACATACAAAAGTGTTCTATACATATCAGTTTCATTCCAAAACTAGAAATAACAAACATTCCTCTCTAAGGTTAAAGATTGAAAGCTCCAAACAACTCCTTTGCAAAGCCTCTTGCTTAACACTTAGCTCAAGATGCTCCTAGTCCCATAGAGAAGGAAGAAAGGAGAAGCTAAGTGAAAATGAAAGAAGGAAAGAAAAGATCAAAACCCACCTCTTCTCTTCTTGCTACATTCACAAGGGTGAAGTGAAGGGAGAAGAGTATCTAAAGGCTGCTACTAGGGACGAAGCTAGGATTCAATTTTGAGGGGGGGCAAAATATATTTAAATAAAAACTTTAGTAATAAATAATAAACAAAATTTTTCCTAATTAAAAATTTTTATTAAAAAATTATTAATTAAATAAATAATGTAAAAGTATGAACTTTATTTATTTATTTTTTTTCAGATGTTTAACTTCTAATTATTTTATTTATATTATTACATTAAAATAACTTAGAAATTTTACTAAATCTAAGAGTAATTTTTTAGTTTTTTAGTAAATAAAATTAACATAGCTATTAAATTTAGTACAATTCTTGATTTAGTCAAATAAAAGAGCTCACCTAAGATAAATAAAAGTTTAAAAAATTATTAAATAAAATTTTTAGAGTAGAGAAATATATTACCAAAGACTCTATAAGCAAGAAGATTTTAATATATTTTCATCCATAAAAAGAGTATATCGATTAGGAGAAAGAGAGAGAGAGTTATGTTGGCACCATATTATTAAGTAAATATTGAAAAACTAGGGGAGCTAAATCTATTCATGGTACAATAAAAAAAAATTTGAAGGACCATTAAGCAAATATTGAAAAGTTGAGGGGGGCCATGGCCACCTTGGGCCTCCACATAGCCTCGTCCATGGCTGCTACAGCATGCCCAAAAGGCCCTCATTCTCTTAGGAATTGCAAATTGTGCAAATTTCAAATTATGCAGTGTTGAGTACCGTCGAACTAGGGTATAGGTACACCACCTCTATGTTCCATTATTCATGGTCAGTTTTGTAAGAACCTTGTACATAGTTCCTCTCTACTACGTATCAATACTCGCAAACATCAATACCGGTGCTCACAAACTTTAGTATCGGTGCACTGCAAAATCTGAAAGTTTATCCAACCAACAAGCATACCGGTACCCCAACTTCAGTACTAGTACACTAGGCCAAGTCTACAGTTTGCAAATTTTGGTCTCCGAAGTATGATTTTGTGTTGTTTTTGGAAAGAAAACACTCGTATAATCCTCAAAGTCAACCAAAACCATTTGAATAGTAACAAATACTATTTTTCTTACTAGAACTCTAAATTTGTAAAAGTTTAGTGTGCTACATCATCCCCTCTTAAAAAAGAATTTTGTTCACAAACTAAAAAAATTCTTACCTCAATCCGCCATTAAGAATAGATGAGGAAATCACTCCTGAAGCGCGCTCTCTAGCACTCAAGTAGCCTCGCACTCATGATTGCTCCAAAGCACTTGAACATAAGATAACTCGTGATTTTGAAACTTTCCTTATTTCGCAACCCAAAATTCAAATTGGATGCTCATCAAAGCTAATATCCTCTCATAACCTAGCAGAGCGAAGTCCACCACATAAAATGGGTCAAATACATACTTCCGGAGCATCCAAACATAAAATGAATGGTGTAAAGCTATTTGTCAAAATATGAGGTATATTAAGTCTAAATGAAAAGCAATATTTTTGAAGTAATTTTCTAAAACTATTTGGCAAAATTTTTGCTATTTGCAAATAATTATTTGTTGTACTGAAATTTATTTTAAAGTTTAAAATTTGAAAATTTGAATTTAAAATCTGAACCAAAATTTAAAATATGATATTTGAATTTAAAAATATAAATTTGGTATTTAGAATTTAAAACTTAAAAATATGATAAATTTAAATTTTAAAAGAGTAAAATCTAAATTTGTAATTCAAACTTAAACTTTAAAATTTCAAATCTCAATTTTGAAGTTTAACATTTGAAATTTGAAAATTAAAACTTGAAATTTTAAAATTTAAATTTAAAGTTTAAAATTATAAAAATTTAAATTTTAAATTTTAAATTTTTAAATTTAGATACTAAATTTAAATTTTTAATTTTAAAATATGAAATTTTAAAATATAAATTTTATTCAATTTTGAAATTAAAATTTAAAATTTAAAATTTTGTAAATTAAAATCTTAAATTTGAAATTTTAAATTTAACATCTAAATTTAAAATCTTAAAATTTAAGACTTGAAAAATGAATTAAAATTTAAAAATTAAAATATAAAAATTTTAAAATTCAAAATTTGAAACTAAATTTAAATTTAAAATTTGAATCCAAAATTAAAGTTAAAATATTATATTTTTGTTCATAAATAGAGTTAGATTTTAAAAAGTAAGTTTTAGCTGCTTCTAATTTTGGGCATCTAAAATAAAAAAATTGCTTCTAAAAATTAAAACCAGATTTTGAAAAGAACGTTAGCTTTTCGTCACTAACTTAGAAATTTTGCTTGCAAAGCCCATACGGCGTCCATCTTTGAATTTAAATTTAAAATTTGAATCCAAAATTAAAATTAAAATTTTAAATTTTAGTTCAAAATTTGAATCAGATTTTAAAAAGTAAGTTTTAGCTGGTTCTGATTTTGGGCATCTAAAATAAAAAAACTACTTCTAAAACTCAGTACCGGATTTTGAAATGATGGTTAGCATACTGCCATGGACTTAAGAATTTTGCTTGCAAAGGCCGTGCGCCGCCCACCTTTTTTTCGTAAAGATGGACAAGCCTTGCTCTTTATTGTTAGCCCGGACCGTCACGTCCTACGACTAAGTATGCAAAGGGAAGAAAAGAAATAAATATAGGTTACTCAAAAAAGCTAAGTACTATCAATTACTTAGAAAAAGGTGATTACAACACATACACTCTCTTATGTCTCTTGGCCTTAGCCATTCCCACAATTTATAGGCCTAAGATACAATAAATCTAGCCTACCATAACTTACCCACTAACTCACCCATTAATACATAGTAATGAGCCCTCATAACTACAAAGCTCAAGAGTTTTCCATAACTCTTGGCAGTTTTTCAAGATTTAATGGTAACAGTTTTGTAATCCTCTTCTCCCATACAAGGTTGAAATCAGACCTCATTGACATCCCGTTTTTGCTAGCGGAGTTCGACTAGGGACTTGGCTGTGTAGAAATTTTTCTAAGTCCTTAACAATATGCTCTATTAGAGGGAAAGTTTTGTAAGTCCTCCACAATATGCTCTATTAGAGGAAGCATCACTTTTGGCCCTAAAATTACTTTCGAAAATATAGGCCAAACACCCACGTAATGTCAATCCGTCGAACAAAATACCAACAATAGAAATGGGTCATTTCCAATTTGGTTCAAGTGGTAGAGGATTTGATGGTTGGTACCTGAGATCCTAAGTTTGAAGTTTAGGTACTTACATTTTTAACTAAGTTCATTTCTAAAACAAACAAACGAAAAGGTAACATACTATCATTTTCTCTCTCTCAAAAAAAAATAATCATTCCGATCCTTATCTAAAGCTTCAAATCCTTCGAACCAAACATATTCTAAAATTACAAGATTTAGGGTTTATTTTATGTTTTTTAAAACTGCAAAAAAAAAGGTATTCAAATATCATATTATAAAAATTACTTAAATATACTAAAATACTTTATTTATTGTCACGCCCCGGGTTTCCACATTTTTTCGGGCTCACCAACAGATCCGCCGTATGCGAAGGGATTTCTCGTGCATACAAAGCGACAGCTAAACTTGCAACAGATAAGTACAGCTATCAGGGAGTAACAGAGCTGCTAAAACTGATATATATATATATATATATATATATATATATATATATATAGCTAGGCTGGAATACTATTGATAGCAAAAGATTATTTTTGCTATCAAGTTTTTAACCCTTGGATGAAAAATTGTAGGATTAGGATGATATTAGTCCTTTAGGGTTGAGTGGTCCCCATTGGTTTATTGTTGGGCCAGTACGGCGCGGCCAGGTGGTACACCGGTACTCCACTTAACCCTAATTTTAAGGGTAGAGATTTGATGTGCACTGAGAGCATCGGAAGAAGTTTGAGCAACCACCATATGTAACTAAGGGGAGTTACAGCAACCGCAAGTGGTTACAAGTGGTTCCGATCGGCTGGAAGTGATCCGGAAAAATAAGAGTAGTGGCCGATCATGGATGAGAAATAACTGATCAACAGGGGCGATCTATAAATAGGCAAATAATGCCCTGAAATGAGGTATTTTTCCCGAGAACAGAAGACCACCTTTATTTCCTTTGCAATTTTCTCGCATTTTCTAGGAATAGTCTATTTGTAATCCTTTACTTTCCCGCACTTACTGTTTTTCCTATAGGAGTTGAGTTAGATCAACCGAGTTTGTATGCCCTCAGGCACACTCGACCTTTGTACTATTTCTACAAGTTAACTTCAATATATAAAGGCATTCAGCTCATCAGCCGACCCAAATTACAATGTATTCCGTACATTCGGCTCCTCCAGCCGAACCGTTTCTACAATAGAAGGTTTCGAACTCGGCTGATCCGATCCCTCATCAGACGAATCGCTTGATCCAGTCGAAGGGCGCAAACTTCGAGGGTCAGTAATCGTAGTCGCTTCGCATCCCGATGCATTTCCCCAGGAAGACTTTGATCGGGTCAAAGAGAGGCGGCTTCCAACAATTTTTGGCACGCCTAGATGGGACTCCAGTGTAGGTAAATCTACATTTCTATTAAAATTATGGCTGATGATAATGCCATGAATTTGCACAATAGGGTCGTCCCTAGAAATTCAGGGAGCGACCAACCCAGTAATTCGGATAATGCTGGCGAACGCCAAGCTGTTTTACCAGTTGAAGGTGAAACTAGTGGTCAATCAGACCAAACAAGAGTCTAGTTTGGCTCAAGCGCTTGGATAAATGACCCGGGTCCTACAAGTATTGGACCAAAATAGTCATAGGAGTACTGCTCGTTTAGACGCAGTACTGGCCGCAATCACGGCCTTTAACGAGAATATTGCTTGAATAGGGCAATTATTGACTCGTAATGAACAACCTGTGACAGGTTTACAAGGGCCTGTAGTTACACTGGTGTTACAAAATCCTGTAACACCAGCAAATAGTCAACCCCAATACCAGGGGGCACCATTTCAGGTGGCTTACAGATCGGCTGTTGTTAACGCCGGTCAACAATCAGAAATAGCTTGGGGGTTACTACCTCCTCTGCCAGTGGCAGCATATCAGCCCCAAAATGAAGGGAGGGCTGGGGGGCACGCTCCGAATATACAAGGAGTTAACCCTATTGTACAGAATTTCGGACTACCGCAAGGACCGAATATGGTACAAGCACATGTTCCTTTGCAGGGGAACAATAACGAAATATACTCTTAGATAGAAGAAGCTATCCGAAATACTTCCGGAGTTGCGCAAGGCCGGCAATGCGGCATGTGTTTAGATCTCCTTATCCTGCAAATATAGATACAGAACATTCTTATCCGGCAAATTGGAAAATGTCGAAGTTTGATAAATATTCTGGGGATGAGACTGAAAACATGGTTGAACATGTTGCACGGTTTACGGCACAATGCCGAGAAGCCGCAACTGATCCGTTTTTAAAGCTTAATTATTTAATACTTCGTTAACCAAGACAGCTTTTACTTGGTATACGAGTTTACCAGCTAATTCTATTCGAGATTCGGACGAATTAGAAAGGAAATTTTATGAACAATTCTATAGGTCAGAACTAGAATTGTCGGTTGCTGATCTAGCTCAATTTAGACAGAGAACGGGAGAATTGGTTGAAGAATACTTGAACCGATTCAAAACGGCAAGGAGCCGTTGTTTTGTAAGGATGCCGGAATCAGAATTTGCCAAGATGGCATTTAATGGCTTACATTTCAAAATTAAAGATCATTTCGAAGATAAATATTTTTCGAATCTGTTTGATTTGGGTGTTCGAGTTGCTCAATATGAGCAATTTCGAAAAGAACAAAATAAAAATTGGCCCAGATAGAGCCGAAACAAAGATTGGAACAAAGAAAAAAAGAAGAATATCTCTTTCCTTGAAGAATCTTCGGCTCAAGAGGAGCCGAATACATCAGAAGAGACAGAGGATTCAGCTGATGAAGCCGAAATATACGTGGCGTAGATGGTAAAAAACCGCCAACCATATAAATGTAATATGCTAAAGCCTGCTAAATCAAATGAGGCAAAAGCACGAGTATCAGCATATACTTATTCATTTGATGTTTTTAAAATTGATTTAATTTTTGATCGATTGTTAAAAGATAGGCGAATTCAGCTGCAGGAAGGTCAAACTATATCTCTTGGAGAAGAATTGAAAAGGAGAAGATACTGTAAATGGCACCATTCATGGAGCCATAGAACAAATGAATGCACTGCCTTTACAAGACAGATTCAAAAAGAAATAAACGAAGGTCGGCTCATATTTGCCGACCAGGGAAATAAAAATATGGAAATTGACAAGAATCCATTTCTGTCGCAGGTCAATATGGTGGATATCAAAGGAAAGGCGGTCGCGGATAAGAAGGCTGCCGAAAGCATTGCCTACACCAAGAGAACTCTTCGGCTCTCCATAAGATGCAAAGCTGAAATGACCAAGAAAAATTGGGAAGCAATCATCAATGAGAAGAAAACGCACAATGAATGGAGATAATTCATGGCGTTCCCAGAGGAATGGGAGGAAATTCCCGAGGGAGATAACAAGTCAGAGGATGGCTCAGATGAAGCCTCCAACGAGTCCGAGCCAGAAGTCGACTCGGTGAAAAATAAGAAAGACTTGTTGATGCAAAAAGTTTTGAATGATTATTACAACAGCAGGAGGGAGGAACACAACAGCCGATGGAGTTACCCAGAGAAACCATTCGGCTCGAAACAGAGATTTCCAGGGTATCGACCAAACTGGCAACATCAAGCCAGGCCGAGACCTAAACCAGAGTTTGAAGGGATGACTGAGGGGGATATAGAGTTCCTTGGTCGGAGATTAGTCAATAAGCTCGGCATACAACCATGGCCGAGACCACGGGAAAGAAAAGAAATTTCGAGAAATCATCTAAGAACAGTGAAAGTACCGGCAAACGTGCCAATTGATCAATAGCACGAAGCCAAACCATCGGCCAAATGGCAAGGGCCGATGTTAACAAAGACACAAAAGCGTCGGCAGCAGAGGTTACAAGCCAAGGCGAGACAACATTATGAAAAAGCGAAAGGGATAAAACTGAACGTATGGAGACGGCCTAATGAACCACAACATCCGTTCCGACCGATGCGAAATGATCATGAAGCGGGCGGTTCGTCGCCCGTTCCTTGGTTAAAATCAAAGATAGAGCGGCCAATCACGGCCGAACCTGATGAGAAGGTAACTCGAAGAGAGTTAGAGGAGAAAATAGCCTCCCTTGAGACAATAATCAAATGCGATAGGTGGCCTCCCAAGGAAAGGGAGGCGCGAATGGAAAGCGACTCTTCAGCCGAGACGGCAAAGGAGTCTGAAGAGAAGAAACAGAAGATACAAGAAAAATTGGCTGATGAAAGTCCAGCCGATGTGAACATGGTATACACTCTGCCTTAGTCGTTCAAAGCAAAGTATACCAAGTACGAGAAAATGGTGGACGAAGAAGATGGGCTCACAGTAGCCCAACTGCAGCTGGAAGACGCTAAAACAGCCGATTCGGTAGTTTTCGAGAGACCATCGATCATGCAAACGAGATTTGTGAGGCCTTTATTCATAAGGGCCTTAATAGAAGGACGGCCAGTAGGCCGAGTTATGGTAGACGGTGGGGCAATGGTGAATGTCATGCCCACCTCTTTTTTCAAAAGGCTGGGCAAGAGTGAAGATGAATTAAAGCCCACCGATACGATCATGACCGACTTTACTGGTAGCGGTCAACAAGCTAAGGGAGTACTCACAACCGAGATCACGGTAGGTTCTAAAACCTTACGAACAACATTCTTCGTAGTGGATGCAGATAGCAGCTACAATCTACTACTCGGACGTGATTGGATCCATGCAAACGAGTGTGTACCCTCAACACTCCACCAGAAGTTATTCTAGTGGGTAGGGGATAAAGTAAAAGAAATCTGGGCCAAAGGACGGCCCCAAATGGTGGACAACAATGCGGAAGGAATCGGCCATATCAGTTGGGCCGATACTGATCCCGATCAAATATCTTTTGTGAGGGTGACCGAAGAAGGAGTACAACTAATCCTCATGAAAGATGAGGAAACTATGTGTCATGCCCCGGGACCGGCGGAGGCCCTCCCGGTAGCGTGCCCAGACCCGCCATATGTCTGCACATATAAGGCGTCTACAACAACAGCGGAAATAAAAGCGAGAAATAATCTATAACTAGAGATATCAGAGCAAGTAAAGTCCTATCATCTAAACAAGAATAAAGGAAACATACTAATCCAAAGAAGTAAAACACAAGGTGATACAATGCAAACTCCTCAAAAAAATACATAAATCCAAAAGAAGGGTGGTCTCTATACATACACGGGTACAACTCTCAACCTCTCACAAAATAAAATAACGAGAGGTAGACCACCTAGCAAATCGTCCTCGAAGGAAGCTAGCTCAAAGCAACTCCCTTCCCGCGGTCCCTAGCCTCTCCCGGCGTGGAAGGCTCTGAAAAATATCAAGAAACAGAGGGCGTGAGAACTATAATTTATAGTTCCCAGTGGGTAATTACTAACCTCAGCTCAATGCACCACTAGGCCCCAAAAGAAAGGGGTAAGTAACGACAATAATAATAATAAACAATAAAGAGCGAGTATAAGNTCCCGGATGTCCAAAGAATGGTCGGGTACAACAACTCGTCCCGGATGCAACAAGGATACAAGTGGGATGCCATGCAACTCGGCAAACAACCGGTCTATGAATGAATGCGATGCACCGGTATCAAATAAAGCTCTAACTCGAATACCATGAAGTAAAATGATACCTGCGACCACATTCTCGGCTGCCGCCGCCTCCTCAGTCTGGGCTACATAAATGCGCCCGCTCGGGGCCTGTCGTGACCCCTCCCCTTGCCGCTGAACTAGCGGCCGTCCTGCCTGGTGATGCGCAGAAAATGTCCCCTGACTGGGATCGGGCGATGCCGGTGTAGATGCCGAAGATGGTGCTGGCGATGGACTCCTCGGGCAATCCGACTGGAAGTGGCCCTCCTCGCCACACAGGAAACACCTGCCCCGGCTGCATGAACACTGTCGCGGGTAGTGGGGACCACCACAGATCACGCAGCGGGGAGCCTGGTGACGATCGGGTCCTCCTCGCTGAGTAGACTGGCCACGTCCTCGCGACTGGCTCCGGCTCCTGGGGTGCCTCGGCTGCCTCCGTGAGTGCGTCTGACTTGCACCCTCAGCCGCGGGCCTCTTGCCCTTGCCCTTATCTAGGGCCTCGCGTCGCTCCTGCAAATCCGCCGCTCCTGTCTCCACTATCAATGCTCGATCCACAACCTCCCGGTAGGTCTGGAGGTTGGAGGACTGTACAAACCGAAAGATAGAAGGCCGCAATCCGCGCTAGAAAATGCGGGCCTTGTCCTCGTCATCCCTCACTACAAACGGTACACAGTGGAGTAGCCGGGAGAACTCCCTCTCGTACTCGGCCACTGACCGCTCGTCCTGGCGCAAGCTGTGCAAATCCTGCTCTATCTTCCTCTTGGCGCTGGTCGGAAAGTAGTGCGCCAGAAGGAGCTCCTTGAACCTCATCCAAGTGATCGCTGCCAAGTCGGTGTTGGGGTTGTCCTGAATATACAACCACCAACGGTAGGCCTCGCCGTCAAGAAAATGAGTGGCGAGCCAAACTCTGTCCCGCTCCTCCACAAAGGTGTCTCGAAAAAGCTTCTCCATGTGCATCAACCACTTCTCAACAATCCAGTGGTCGACGTTCTCGCCGTCAAACATCCTCGGGCTGCACCTCCTGAACTCACTGAGGCGCTCCATGAGCCGATCCCGCTCGGCTCCCTCGGCCATCACGGGGAATGCCGCCCCTGTTGCTGGTCTCTGAACTGGGGGTACCGCAGCCACCTACTCCCAAGGTGTGGTCGCCGGTGCCGCACGGGAAGAACTGGGCGCGGGGGACTGCGCCCTCGGGGCGACGTCCACCATGGGTGCTGGCGGTGTGGGAATCTGGGTCTCCCTCGAAGCTGCTGCCTGCTGAAGTAGGAGGTCCTCAAGATGCTTCATCCGCGCCTCCTGCCGCTGGGCCACCTCAGCCTATCGCTGCGCCGCTGCCGTCTGCTGCGCCAACAGATCAGTGAGAACCGCAAGCTGGGTCCTCAAGTCACGGACCTCACTAGATCCGGAAGTAGCGGAGGTCTCGACCTCCTCAGGGTGTGCCGCATCATCCGCC
>NC_033634.1:6448571-6451341 GCF_001540865.1 Ananas comosus | reverse complement strand
ACATCCCTACTCTTGGAATGTGTCTGTCCCACTCGACCCCGTAGGCTTCTCAATACCGCACGAGCGAACATACGTCGCGTAGGCTAACTCCGGAGTGCCGGCTTGTAGGGAGCGACCCTCACAAGCACGTGCGAATGAGCACAAATGGCAAGCAAGTGTAGTCCAAGTCTCAAGTATCCAATCCTCATGTCTCTAACATGGTATAGTCACTAGCATCTCGAAGATCTAGTTCTATGTCACAAAGTGAAGTTCCAATGTTCTCTAGGTCTAGTGTCCCTTTATGACACTTAGACATTCAATATTTAAGCATGCTCCACATTCCTCAATGGCCCTATCCACTAGGTTCACACATGTCCCGAGCTCAATGCCGTTTGATGACATTAGCTCTCTAATTCACATAATGTTCTAGTCCGATGCCCCCTATATGACAATTTTATTATCTTTCATGTCTCAATTAAACTTAGGTTTAAAATGCATGAATCGAACTCATTTTCATAATAAGGAACATGGCCCAACATAAGAATGCTAAGCAATCAAACATAAGCTTCATATGCAACTCTCTACTATATAGGAGTCCAAACTTGCACTATATGTAACATAGGCATTTTAAGCATTCTAAAATTCACAATAAATACATATAACAAGAATATGCATGCTTTTTTCATTTTATAACGCTTAAATCATCAACAATGAGGTTTTCTCATTGTGTGGCTAGGTCAAACCCACCGAACCGTCGCGTAGTGCCTCGTTTCGCCGAACGAAGTTGTCCCCGAGTCTCAAAATATCCTAAAAGTATTGAGCGAAGAGATACACGGGCATTACAATCAACTATAAGATCAAACATTAATCTAGAAGCAAAAAGAGCCAAAACTCACCTCAAGAGTAAAAATCCTCTCCTAGGCTCCAAAGGAGAGCTAGAATCCTCCCAATCCAAGCCCAAGGAAGGTTCTAAACCAAAAAATCTAGCTCCAAAAGCCCTAGATTCGAAACGCCCAAAATCAAACCCTAAATCTCATTCTAGGGTTCCATCTCAAGAAATCCAATAAACCAAGAAATTTAAAGGAGAGAATAGGTAGATTACCTCTTAGAAGCTTCAATCTAAGCTCTAAACTCTCCAAGTTCAAAGATCTTCCCTCAACTATGCCTCAAATCCCAGCTCCAAGCTTGAACCATGGAGGACAAGCATAAAAGGGGAAAAGAGAGGGATTAAACCTTAAATCCCAAGCTAAAAACGAGATCAAATCCAAGTGGGGCAAGGTGGAGCTCCTCTCATCTTCTCCTCCTCTGGTTCCAGCACAAAGAAAGCCCTAAGGGGCGTGGGTGGTGTTATAGATAGGCCACAATGCAAAAACACCCCTGCAGAATCAAACATTCAGATTCTGTCATTGCGTACCGGTACACGGGCCCGCGTACCGGTACACATCTTGCGAAAATGGCAAACCCGAGCCTCGGGTTTGCTGGAAAACTGCCTGTGTACCGGTACACCATCCCGTACCGGTACAGCCATCAACCATGTACCGGTACATAGCCTGATGAAGGCTACCCGAGAGTTGACCAAAAATTTGATTTTTCGGGTTTTTGTGCTAGGCTTTAAACCTCACTTCTCGGGATGCGAGCCACGGGTCGAAACACAGTCAATGACCTACCAGAAAATCTGGAAAAGCTCAGAACACAGCCAATCACTCGAATCTCGCAATTTGCAAAGGTCCAGTGTGTTATATTCACCCCTCCTAAAAAGGAGTTTCGTCCGCGAAACTCGAAAAAGACAAGGTACCTCAAGCTTCGATCTGAAAAAGATGGGGATAGCGCTCCCGCAGCGCGCTCTCCAACTCCCAAATGGCCTCGCACTCGTTGTGGTTGCCCTAAAGCACCTTCACGTAGGGAATCTCACGGTTCCGCAGCCTCTTTACCTCGCGGGCCAAAATCCTCAAAGGTTGCTCTTCAAAGCTCAAATCATCCCTTAGCTCCACTGGTGTAGCATCCAACACGTGAGCTGGATCGTGGATGTACTTCCGAAGGACCGATACATGAAACACATTGTGTACACCCGATAGGTTTGGCGGTAGAGCGAGTCGATACGCTACCGGGCCTACACGCTCCAAAACCTCATACGGTCCAATGTATCGGGGGCTCAATTTACCTCGGATTCCAAATCGTCTAATCCCTCGAGTCGACGAGACCTTTAAGAACACATAGTCTTCAATCTGAAACTTCAAGTCTCGTCGACGCCGATCAGCATAACTTTTCTGCCTACTCTGGGCTTTCAACAGTCGCTCCCGAGCAATGCGAACCTTGTCTTCTGCTTCCTGGAGCACATCTGGGCCTAAAGTTAATCTCTCGCCAACTTCACTCCAATGAAGTGGCGATCTACACTTCCGTCCATAGAGTGCCTCAAACGGTGCCATCTTGATGCTTGCTTGATAACTATTGTTATAAGCAAACTCTGCCATCGGTAGATGCTGCGACCATCCTCCCTGGAAGTCAATCACGCAGGCTCGAAGCATGTCCTCGAGAGTCTGTATAGTGCGCTCCGACTGCCCGTCACTCTCGGGGTAGAAAGCAGTGTTGAAATCTAAGCACGTACCCAAAGCGTCCTGTAAGCTCCTCCAAAAGTGGGATACAAAACGGGGATCTCGATCTGATACTATAGAAGTAGGTACCCGTGCAATCGCACAACCTCATCCAAATAAACCTGTGCGAGTCTCTCACCAGTCCAAGTAGTATGGATAGGTATGAAATGTGCTGATTTCGTCAATCTATCCACGATCAC
>NC_033634.1:6436812-6447216 GCF_001540865.1 Ananas comosus | reverse complement strand
ACATCCCTACTCTTGGAATGTGTCTGTCCCACTCGACCCCGTAGGCTTCTCAATACCGCACGAGCGAACATACGTCGCGTAGGCTAACTCCGGAGTGCCGGCTTGTAGGGAGCGACCCTCACAAGCACGTGCGAATGAGCACAAATGGCAAGCAAGTGTAGTCCAAGTCTCAAGTATCCAATCCTCATGTCTCTAACATAGTATAGTCACTAGTATCTCGAAGATCTAGTTCTATGTCACAAAGTGAAGTTCCAATGTTCTCTAGGTCTAGTGTCCCTTTATGACACTTAGACATTCAATATTTAAGCATGCTCCACATTCCTCAATGGCCCTATCCACTAGGTTCACACATGTCCCGAGCTCAATGCCGTTTGATGACATTAGCTCTCTAATTCACATAATGTTCTAGTCCGATGCCCCTATATGGCAATTTTATTACCTTTCATGTCTCAATTAAACTTAGGTTTAAAATGCATGAATCGAACTTATTTTCATTATAAGGAATATGGCCCAACATAAGAATGCTAAGCAATCAAACATAAGCTTCATATGCAAATCTCTACTATATAGGAGTCCAAAATTGCACTATATGTAACATAGGCATTTTAAGCATTCTAAAATTCACAATAAATACATATAACAAGAATATGCATGCTTTTTTCATTTTACAACGCTTAAACCATCAACAATGAGGTTTTCTCATTGTGTGGTTAGGTCAAACCCACCGAACCGTCGCGTAGTGCCTCGTTTTGCCGAACGAAGTTGTCCCCTAGTCTCAAAATACCCTAAAAGTGTTGAGCGAAGAGATACACGGGCATTACGATTAACTATAAGATCAAACATTAATCTAGAAGCAAAAAGGGCCAAAACTCACCTCAAGAGTAAAAATTCTCTCCTAGGCTCCAAAGGAGAGCTAGAATCCTCCCAATCCAAGCCCAAGGAAGGTTCTAAACCAAAGAATTTAGCCCCAAAAGCCCTAGATCAAAAATGCCCAAAATTAAACCCTAAATCTCATTCTAGTGTTCCTTCTTAAGAAATCCAATAAACCAAGAAATTTAGAGGAGAGAATAGGTAGGTTATCTCTTAGAAGCTTCAATCCAAGCTCTAAACTCTCCAAGTCCAAAGATCTTCCCTCAACTATGCCTCAAATCCCAGCTCCAAGCTTCAGCCATGGAGGACAAGCATAAAAGGGGAAAAGATAGGGATTAAACCTTAAATCCCAAGCTAAAAACGAGATCAAATCCAAGTGGGGTAAGGTGGAGCTCCTCTCATCTTCTCCTCCTCTGGTTCCAGCACAAAGAAAGCCCTAAGGGGCGTGGGTGGTGTTATAGATAGGCCACAATGCAAAAACACCCCTGCAGAATCAAACATTCAGATTCTGTCACTGCGTACCGGTACACGGGCCCGCGTACCGGTACACATCCTGCGAAAATGCCAAACCCGAGCCTCGAGTTTGCTGGAAAACTGCCTGTGTACCGGTACACCATCCCGTACCGGTACAGCCATCAAACCTGTACCGGTACAGCCATCAACCCTGTACCGGTACAAAGCCTGATGAAGGCTACCCGAGAGCTGACCAAAAATCCGATTTTTCGGGTTTTTGTGCTAGGCTTTAAACCTCACTTCTCGGGATGCGAACCACGGGTCGGAACACAGTCAACGCCCTACCAGAAAATCTGGAAAAGCTCAGAACACAGTCAATCACTCGAACCTCGCAATTTGCAAAGGTCCAGTGTGTTACACTATGGTGGCAGCTGAGGAGCCACCAAGTTAGTTAAAATGGAACATCAAAGATCAAGAACCGAAGCTTTAGAAAAGCTTCGGCAGTACGAACCGACCAATGTGGTCGGCTATGAAAATGATTCAGCCGATCAGGCCGATGAGATAACACTTAGCAAGACGACCGAGCCGGCCGACAGTGACCTGTTAACAAAATCGGCCAATAAGGCCGATAAAGAAATGTTTGATGAACCGAAGAGGCGTACAACTGAACTAAACATGGAAGAATCGCCTATCAAGGTCGGTGACAAGAAGTTAGAAACTCAGGATCTACTAATAGAGGTAAACTTGGGATCCAACGAAGACAAGCAACCGACTTACATCAGTGCTAAGCTTTCGGCTCAACAACAGGAGAAGCTGAAAGAATTGCTAGCAGAATACAAGGACTGCTTCGCCTGGAGTTATGAAGAAATGCCAGGTTTGAGTCGAGGAATAGTAGAACATAGGCTACCTATTAAAAAAGGATATAAGCCCTACAAACAACCGGCTCGTAGGTTTGAGCCGAGTATTGTACTTCAAATCAAGGATAAAATTAAAAATTTGTTAAAGGCCAGTTTTATTAGAGCGGCCTGTTTTGTTGATTGGGTGTCCAATATAGTTCCAGTACGAAAAAAGAATGGTAAACTTAGGGTTTGCATTGATTTTAGGAACTTGAATTTTGCTACGCCTAAAAACAAATATCCTAGCCGACATGTTAGTGGATTCGGCAGCTGGAAATGAAATCCTGTCCTTTATGGACGGACATGCTGATTACAATCAAATTTATATTACTAAAGAAGATGTAGCTAAAACGGCTTTTAGATGCCCAGGGTCTATTGGGACCTTTGAATGAGTAGTTATGCTGTTCGGTTTAAAGAATGTCGGAGCTACTTATCAGAGGGCAATGAATTTCATTTTTCATGACTTGATTGGCAAGATGTTGAAGGTTTACATCGATGATATTGTTGTAAAATCCAAATCACAAGTCGATCATTGGGCGGATTTAAAACTCGTCTTTGAAAGGATGAGAAAATATAATTTGAAAATGAACCCTTTAAAATGTGCTTTTGGAGTTTCAGCAGGAAATTTCTTAGGATTCCTGTGTACATAAAAAAGGGATTGAAATTGATAAAAACAAAACAAACGCTATATTAGAATTGCCGCCACCAAGAAACAAAAAAGAATTGCAAAGCCTATTAGAAAAAATTAATTATTTGTGGCGATTCACATCAAACTTGGCCGGTAGAATAGGAGTTTTCACTCCATTATTTCGGCTCAAAAGTCAGGAAGAATTTAGTTGGACAGAGGAACAACAAGGAGTGTTTAAAAATATAAAAAGATATTTAGCAAATCCTTCAGTCCTTATGCCTCCTAGACAAGGACAGCCGATGAAGTTATACATTTCGGCTGCAGAAGAAAATTTAGGATGTTTATTGGCTCAAGAAAATGAAGATAAAGAGAAGCATGCCATTTATTATTTAAGCAGGCGACTGTTAGATGCCGAAAAATGGTATTCAGCAATCGAAAAATTATGTTTGGCTCCATACTATGCCGGTACAAAATTAAGATATTATATCTTACCAACCGAAGTGTCGGTAATCTGCAAAACCGACTTAGTAAAATATATGCTATCTAAACCAGTATTAAGAGGTCGAATCGGGCGATGGGTTTTGGCCTTGTCCGAATTTTCTCTTAATTATGTCCCAACAAAAGCTGTTAAGAGGTAAGCAATAGCCGATTTTCTGGCTGATCATCCATGTGTTGAGCTTGAAGAGCCGAAGCAAAATTTAATTGGATGTCAACCTTGGATACTTTATTTTGACGACTCAAAAACAGCTGAATCCGCAGGAGTTGGGGTAGTTATACAGCCTCCTGAGGGATATATTCATCGATTTGCTTTTGAATTAGATTTCGGCTGTTCCAATAATCAAGCCGAATATGAGGCCTTAATAATTGGCCTTGAAATTCTACAAGAATTAGGAGTATGCTCGCTCAAAGTCATCGGTGTCACAATTAGTAATTAAGTAAGTAAATGGAGAATACCGATGTGAAAACAGAAATCTACAAAATTATTTGAGAAAAACGTTAGAATTACTCTGCAGTTTCGGGGAGGTCAAGTTTGAACACATGACCAGCGAAGAAAATGAACATGCTAATGAACTGGCCCAATCGGCTTCAGGGTATAAAGAGCCGAAATGGGATCAAGTGAAAGTAGAACGAAGATTATTGCCTTCGGTTCATATATGAGAGCCGACTATAGTCGCTCCTATAGAAGTTAAAAGAGACTGGAGAAAGTCTATAATTGAATATTTAGAAGACCCTAACAAGCGAGTCGACTATAATATACGAAAAAGAACTCTCGACTATTGTCTATTAGATGGACAACTTTATAAGAGAACAACCGAAGAATTATTATTAAACTGTCTAGGACCCGAAGAAGCTTTATTGGTGATGGGAGAAACCCATGAGGGCTTGTGTGGAGCCCATTTAGCAGGAAAAAGACTAAGATGGACAATTCGGCACTTAGGATATTACTGGCCGACTATGCATCAAGATTGTATAGACTATAGAGTATGCTAAAGGTTGCCAAGATTGTCAATTCCATGACTTCGTACAGAGAGTTCCCGTCTCTGAGATGTATGCGATAATTAAACATTGGCCTTTCCGAGGTTGGGCTATGGATTTAATTGGAGAAATTCAGTCGAATTCTTCGGCTGGTCATAAGTTTTTGATAGTGGCCGTTGACTATTTCACTAAGTGGGTAGAAGTAAAACCCGTTAGGTTAGTCACTCAAAAAGAAATTATTGATTTTGTTGAAGACTTTATAATTTATCGTTTTGGAGTTCCCGAGACGATTACAACCAATCAAGGAACAATGTTTACCGGGGGACAATTTGTTCGGTTCATTGAATCCAGAAAGATTAAGTTACTTCATTCATCACCTTATTATGCTTAGGCCAATGGACAAGCGGAAGCAGCAAATAAGGTAATCATAAATCTTATGAAGCGGCATATTGAAAAACACCCAAGGAAATGGAATGAAAAAATCTCCGAAATATTGTGGGCATGCCGAACTTCAGTAAAAACGGCGACAAGGATGACGCCGTTTCAATTAGTATATGGCCATGAGGCTGTAGTACCAGCCGAGATAACAGTTCCCTTTTTAAGGGTGGAAAAACAAAAAGAACTGACGGCTGATGAATATAATATTTTAATGAATGAAAGAATGGAAGAAATGAATGAGACTCAGCTAATAGCGGTGGATCATTTACAAGCTTATCAGAGCTGAGTGCGCAATGCGTACAATAAAAAAGTTAGAGCTAAATCTTTCGCAGTTGGAGACTTGGTTCTTAGACTAATATTCCCAATCGGTCGAAAGGACCGAGTATATGAAAAATGGTCTCCAAATTGGGAATGACCATTTCAGGTTAATAGAATCACAAAAGGGAATGCATATTATTTAAAAAGCATAGATGGGTTAGAAAATGAGAAGCCAATCAATAAAAAATATCTGAAAAAGTACTACCATCCATGTGGGAAAATGAACAAAGCCAGAGTTAGAATATTGCAATTAATAAGCTGAATCAAGACAATAAATCCTTAAGCTGGTTCCATTCGGCTATTAAGTTGGCTTGAGCGGTTTCGACTGTTTTTCTCCTGCGCTTCATTAGGGGATGCACTTTGTAGAGCTGAGAAAGTTTATCTTGAAGCTTCATCCCTTCGCTCTTCTTGATCTTCAGTTGATCTTGCAAGAGAAGTCGACGCTTAGAAGTGCGACCCAGAACCAATTCGGCCGCAACTAATTCCTCTTTAAGAGTTGAAATCCGCTGCTGCAAGGCCGATCCTTGGTTTTCTAAGACTTGATCTTCTCGGCTCATGTCAGTTATTGGAGTCGCTACTTCAGGAACTGTCGATTTGAAATGGTCGACTTGATGGAAATGGTGGTCTAAAGATAAAAACTCGGCAGCTAGAGATTGTTGCCGAGATAAAAAAGAAGAAAGTTGAGATGATAAAGTCTCCACAAAACACTTGCCAGCAGAAGGAAGGTTTGGCTGATCGGCTAAATCAAACAAAAGTGCACATAGCCGATCAAATTGCTCTGAATTTTGAGCCAAGACTGGAAGACCATGACTATATAATCTTAGACACTCATCAAGTTTTTGTTGAGTGTCTGTTGACATCACGATAGTTAATAAGTCGTCTCCCTCGTTGGAATTGGGATTCGAAACTAATAGAACATGAAGAGAAGCGGATAAAGGGTCCTCAGTTTTAGAAACTAGAGGAACTGATGATGAGGTGTCAGGAGTCGAGTGGGGCATGGTGCTTGTTCTTATCTCCTTAACACCATACTCCAAAGATGGGTCTACATTTTCTCTCTCTATTGCTGCTGTTGGGGTAGACAATGGTGGTGCAACGTCAATTGTCGGTGCTTCCCCACTTATTTCCTCGGCGGCCCACTTCCTTTCAGTCTCTCGCTTCTTCTCAAGACGGGCCTCTCTGCGGATTTGTCTATCAATCTTCGTCCCCAAAGATGAAGCGAAACGGGTACTTGAAGAATCTTCAGAAGGTGACTGTTTCATTGGGAAAGAAATGATAAATGAATCGAAAACAAAAGAAAGATTGAGTTTAACCAACCGAATTGATTACCTCAATCGTGATTGGCTTATCAGGAACAGAGGCCTCCTCTGGAACATCAGCCGAAGGCTTTTCTTCAGCTCCTTTTGCTAGAATATTAGCTGAAGGTGTGTCTTCGGCTCTTTTCTCTAATACTTCAGCCGAAGAAGTGCCTTCGGCTCTCTTAGAATGTGCCGTCTTGGCAACGAACTTACGCCGCTTTGGAGGCGGCGGAGAGGTAGACTGTTTAGGCTCTATTGGTCTCTTTTTTGAAGCTGGGACCGATGAAGAAGCTGGAATTGGCTATATATGAAGTAGAAAAAGATAAAGTAAGCACTAAATCGTACAAGGAAAAGAAAATCAAAATAAAAAGAGTAGAGCTTACCACAGAAGAAAAAGGTGGGACATCAGAATTATGATCGGAATTCTCTTTCGATTCTTTCCCTAGTGCGGATGGAGCAGCGGTATTAACCGAGAAATCTTTACTCGGGAAGGGTATTGCTGTACATAGAAGATAAATAAGTAGAAATCATTTTTAAGGAAAATGATTATAGAAATAAGCAAGAGATTTACTAAGTGGATGAATGGTCTTGCGATGTGCCTGTTGCGTGGATAAATTGAAAACTTGATCGACAAAATAATCCCAAGTAACGGTATAACGGAAGCCCACCACTCCTGTATAATTCGGCCGAAAAATTACTAATTTAAAGAACCGCCGAAGACGATTCCCCATAGTCGAAATTCGATCAGCTTCGGCTATAATTTTGGTAGGGGGCCGGTGGACAGCAGTATTGGTCGTAAAGAACTTGGTTGGAGCAGGGATTGCTTGCACGAATCCAAATTGACGCGCTGCTGTTAAAGATTTTCTACGTTGGCGAATTTCGTGAAGTCGAATGGACTCTTGAAGAGTTAAAAGCGAAGTTTTGGAGAGAATATTCAATTTGAAGATCAAAAGACTCATTCGGGAAGCTCGGCACCTCAGGTATGAAAGATAGATCATTTGTGGTGACTCTAGATGTTCAAAATGTATTTAGAAGACTTAGATTGCATTATTGCGTTTTGATATAACTGATCTGAACTTTTCAGGGTTCAAGGACCAGTCCCTGATCAGAGGGACCGGACCCCGTAGGTTCTCTCTGCATAAAAAATTGATGCAACCGATCTGTGGTAACTAGGGACCGGTCCACGTAAGCTGGTTTTCATGTGCGCATCAAGGGACCCGACCCTGAATTGAGGACCGGTTCCCGTACGCAAAGCTTTTTGGTTACGCAGAGAGTGACCGGTCCCTGAGATGAGAGACCGGTTCCCGTAGCATGTGTTTTTTCAGCTACGCAACGAGAGACCGGTCCCTAAGATGAGAGACTGGTTCCCGTGGCAATTTCGTGACAAAACTCAAAAATTCACAAAAAAAATACATCTTAAGAAAACGAAGTTCAATGTCATCACCAAGACATCGAACTCTTCGCATGTAGTCCAAATACAACTTGAAATCCAAAGTTACACCAAAACTCCTAAAACAGACTCTATGACTTAGACGCAACTAGGAGTCTTGAAGTCTTGATTTCCTGCAAAATAAAATGATGTAGAAAAGCAAAAACATTAGATATTCTCACATTGAAGTCATTGTCCCATTGTTCTCATTATTGTCATCAAAATCACATTCCATCTCCCCCTTTGTTCTTGTCTCCCTCGAGATCACATTCCTTCTCCCCCTTTGCTTACGTCAGACTTGTTCATCTAGTTCAGCTATGCTCTCTTCATTTTTGTCAAAAATTGCCAAACACAAAGCATATAGAGAGAAAACATACTCAAAAGCATAAGAGCAGTTATATCATAATTACAGCCCTAATGAAAATGCAAAGACAAGCAAAGTAAACATCGTCCTAAAAAACAAAGTAAAGTAGAAAAACAAAGCTCAAAGATGACATCACTCGGTATCCTCATCATTGTGACACCCCAATAATCCCACATCGGATGGGGATGGGGTTGTCATTGGGTTTATAAGAGACTTAGACACTAGTAATAATAACTGGGCTTAAGCATTTNTAGCCGGCCAAACCAATGAAGCTCCGTATCTCGGTCACGCTCGTCGGCCTCGGCCAATCCTTGATAGCTTCAATTTTCCTTGGATCCACAGCTATCCCTGACCCTGAAATCACATGGCCCAAGAATGCTACCTCTCTAAGCCAAAATTCACACTTTTCAGCTTGGCATAGAGCTTCTTTTCCCGAAGCACTTGAAGTACAAGCCTTAAATGCTCCTCGTGATCCGCATCACTCCGGAAATACACTAAGATGTCGTCGATGAATACCACAACGAACCTGCCTAGATAAGGCTTGAAAACACGGTTCATTAGATCCATAAAAGCTGTCGGGGCATTGGTAAGCCAAACGGTATAACGGTAAACTCGTAATGTCCATACCGTGTTCTAAAAACCGTCTTTGACACATCCTCAGGTCTGATCCTCAACTGGTGGTATCCCGACTGCAAGTCGATCTTGGAATACACACAAAATCCTTGGAGCTGATCGAATAGATCATCAATCCTCGGTAATGGATACTTATTCTTAATCGTGACTTTATTAAGTTCACGATAGTCCACGCATAAGCGAAGCGATCCATCCTTCTTCTTCACAAATAGGACCGGTGCTCCCCAAGGTGACACACTCGGTCGCACAAAATCCTTATCCAAAAGATCCTGCAACTGTGCCTTCAGCTCCTTCAATTCTGCTGGTGCCATCCTATAGGGGGCCCTTGAGATCGGAGTAGTCCGGGGAACGAGATCTACCACAAACTCAATCTTCCTATCAGGTGGCATGCCTGGAAGCTCCGCTGGGAACACATCTCTAAACTCCCGCACTACGGGAATATCCTCAATCCTAGGGGCGTCATCCTCACCCCGCAACGCAATAGTAGCCAAGTAGGCTACGCAGCCTCTACTAATCAACTGCCGAGCTCGAGAAGAGCTAATCGTCATCGCAAACAGCGAACTCTGGCATCCTCGGTACACAACCTCCGCCTGTCCCGACTCTCTAAACGTCACCGTTCGATTCTTGCAATCAATGGTGGCGTTGTACTTGGTCAACCAATCCATGCCGAGCACAACATCAAACTTCCCGAGTTTATGCAAAGCTAGCAAGTCCACGGGCATAATCCAATCTCCAACCCGAACAGGGTAACTGGGGCAAAACTCCCGGATGTCCAAAGAATGGTCGGGTACAACAACTCGTCCCGGATGCAACAAGGATACAAGTGGGATGCCATGCAACTCGGCAAACAACCGGTCTATGAATGAATGCGATGCACCGGTATCAAATAAAGCTCTAACTCGAATACCATGAAGTAAAATGATACCTGCGACCACATTCTCGGCTGCCGCCGCCTCCTCAGTCTGGGCTACATAAATGCGCCCGCTCGGGGCCTGTCGTGACCCCTCCCCTTGCCGCTGAACTAGCGGCCGTCCTGCCTGGTGATGCGCAGAAAATGTCCCCTGACTGGGATCGGGCGATGCCGGTGTAGATGCCGAAGATGGTGCTGGCGATGGACTCCTCGGGCAATCCGACTGGAAGTGGCCCTCCTCGCCACACAGGAAACACCTGCCCCGGCTGCATGAACACTGTCGCGGGTAGTGGGGACCACCACAGATCACGCAGCGGGGAGCCTGGTGACGATCGGGTCCTCCTCGCTGAGTAGACTGGCCACGTCCTCGCGACTGGCTCCGGCTCCTGGGGTGCCTCGGCTGCCTCCGTGAGTGCGTCTGACTCGCACCCTCAGCCGCGGGCCTCTTGCCCTTGCCCTTATCTAGGGCCTCGCGTCGCTCCTGCAAATCCGCCGCTCCTGTCTCCACTATCAATGCTCGATCCACAACCTCCCGGTAGGTCTGGAGGTTGGAGGACTGTACAAACCGAAAGATAGAAGGCCGCAATCCGCGCTAGAAAATGCGGGCCTTGTCCTCGTCATCCCTCACTACAAACGGTACACAGTGGAGTAGCCGGGAGAACTCCCTCTCGTACTCGGCCACTGACCGCTCGTC
>NC_033634.1:6407807-6434434 GCF_001540865.1 Ananas comosus | reverse complement strand
GGCCCAACGAGTTATTATTGCTAGTGGGCTGGGTCGTTACATTTGGTATCAGAGCCGGTTCACCAGCTGGACATGTGTGGCGAGTCTTGGCTGAGCCAGGGTCTGGATGATGGGCTAGCGAGATAAGTCTCACATCGCCTCCTGATCTTGGGCTGTGTGTGTGATTGGATTGACGAGGACGTCAGGGCCTTAACGTGGGGGGTCTGTGACACCCCAATAATCCCACATCGGATGGGGATGGGGTTGTTATTGGGTTTATAAGAGACTTAGACACTAGTAATAATAACTGGGCTTAAGCATTTTGGGCTGTGGTTGAGCCCAACGAGTTATTATTGCTAGTGGGCTGGGACGTTACAATCATCATCATCGTCGTTGTCTCCCCCAGCTCCAGATCCTCCTGCATCCGGTGCACTAGTAGACGGTGGAATAAGCGGATGTCGCGAAGTCGACCTCGTGTAGGTGGTGTAGGTAGGCTGAGTAGGAAATATGTCGTCATGCCTACATCCTAGCTTCTCCAATATCCGCTTCATTCCTACTTCCAACTTTTTGCTAAGATCTGCCGCCTTTTTTCTTAATGATCGCACCTCATGATGAAGTGATTCTACATAATCACTCCCCCTGAGCTCGAAGATCCCTCGTGCTCTGCATGACGTGGAGGTGCGGAACTGGAAGCCGCTGTAGATGATCCCTTTGTCTGCTGGAATGTCTTCAGTGTGCTAACTGACTTGGCCCAAGTCACTGCATCAATCGGTCCAAGGCCAGTGTTGTACTTTTCACACGAGACATTTACTCCGTTCTCCTGCAAAATCCGAGTGATCAATAACGGAAAAGGAAGTAGATCCCGTCGTACCGAAGACTGTATCACATGCACCATTCGTTGCCACATAAGGAATGGAATATTGATATTCAATCCATCCGCTTGCTTCGTGTGACCAAGAAGATACAGAAGAACTAGTCGATGACGATGACTTTTCCTACTAACCAATCTTCTTCCAAGTCTTCTTCTAAAAATACAGGGGTTGCACTCAAATCGACAAAGATAGAAGACAATGACTTGGATTCCGACGGAGATATTTTGCTCGCCAATTTCGAACATCAATTAACGCTCCTAACGAAGAAGTTCCGACGGAATTTTTGAAAGAATCAATCGGACAAGGCTTCATCGTCGAAGCATAAATCCTTTTCTAAACAATCTTCAAGTTCAAAATCTAAGGATAAAAAACTTGCAAAGTCTTTGAAAGAAAAAGATGAATTTAAAGAGGAAATCCAATGCTACAAATGTAAAGGCTACGGCCATATTGCAAAGGATTGTCCTTCAAAGAAAACATATAGACAAAAGGCTTTGCAAGCAAAGACTTAGGATGATTCAAGTTCTAGTGAATCAAGGTCAAATGACGAAGGAAAGAATGAACTTGCTTTGTTTACTAACACTTCTTTGCCTTTGTCTAATGTTGTTTGCTTATCTTCTATTTTTTCTAATTCCAATGTTTCTTCCTTGCATGGGTCTTCGAGCGACAACGGCGAAAGTGAGGAAGAATCAAACGACGAGGATATAGTGGAAGCATATAATCAACTCCTTATTGACTCAAAGAAGATGACAAAACTTAATAAGAAGTTGAGGCGTCATTTATTGGAATTTGAAAAGGAAAACAACAAGTTGAAGACAATGAAGAAAGCTCTCGAGGAGGAAAGGGAATCAAATTTGAAAAATAATTCAATCCTCCAAAAGAAGCTAGATGAAGCGGAATCAATGATCAAATCCTATAAAGATAAGATTAGATTTTTCGAGCAACAATTTAAGGAAACATTTACATCCAATCAATCCTTGACCGATCAAGTTTGTCAACTCCAATCCGATATTCAAAAATTTTCTTCGGGATTGAAGAAATTGGACCATATGCTTGGATTGGGTCAAATGAGCAAGTTGGGCCTCGGATATGAAAGAGCGTATGTTGAGAAGGATCAAAAGGTAATACATAAAGTCTCAACAACTTCGAAAGAGAAGGTGTGCCATAGATGTGGCATCAAAGGACACATCAAAAAGGGTTGCCCGAATAAGACTAAGAAGAATCAATCGGGAACTTTGAAACATCAAGCGGCACCCTCTACTACTCGACTTTCCCCACGGAATTCAAAGAAAAATCAATTGAGTCGAGCATCTCGAGGGAATCGGTTTTCCAATGCACAACGTCAATTCCAACCGAAACCTCAAGCGAATCGGGCTTCTAAATAACAACGGTAATTCCAATCAGAGCTTCAAGCAACGAAATGATCAACGGTTGATCCAAAATCAAAACAAGGTGTACCTAACGTCGACAAGCCAAGACAACCATCAATCCGACAAGTGTGGATCCGGAAAGGTGATATCTTTCCTTGCTCTTTGTCTTAGTTTGTTTTATTATTTATGTAATGCTTTGATTAGTGCTTAGTGCATATTTTTATTCATTGCATTACATGTTTGGACGATTTTTGGTGCTTGAATTTTATTTGTTTAAAAATCGTTTTGTGTAAAAATGTTTTTGGGATTTAAAAATTTCTTTGAGAAAGAAGATGATTGAAAATCATTATTTTGGAGAGATTAAAATTTTCAAAGTGCTTTAAACGGGATTGAACTTCACATTCATCTTCAATTAAATTCATATTAATTATCGATTTTACTCCACTTTTTATTATTTTGACGATAATTTATTATATGAAGTCTTAATACATATATTCATCAAAATTTTAAAATCAAATTTGATATCTTGGTGATTAATCTATCTTAGTTGTGTGTGTTCGATATGATAGATGGATATTCGCTAATAGACTAGGTTTATTAACACTAGATTATTAACACTAGGTTAATGCCACTCGATCTACTTGACATCCTATTTGTCATATCGAGTATTCTACCGTTCACATACCTATATTTAGTATCAACTATATGCATCATCTAGCCTTTATGTCATTGACATGCATTCTTTACATTATGCTTACTATGTTATCATGCCTCTCCTAGCATCATATAACCATGCATCCATGCAATTAGCTAGCATATATTCTACAAGCATATACACATTTGCATGCATCTATCCACTAGCATATATTTACATAATGCTAACATGCCCATATGCACGTACATATGCATCAACATGAATTTATATTCCGCTTTGACATACGGGGCGACCTAGTCGCTTCGATAAGCACAACCTACCTTAACTTACTCTCCGATTGCTCGTAGTCACTTGCAATCGGCCGCCCGCGGCGCACGGCGCTTGGTTCGACCCAACTCACGCGCGACCACCGAACGACCTCTGATCCGCGATTTATGGACGCCTCCTCGGCCCTCCAGGCGGAAACGAAGCTAAATCCTCCATTTCTTCAATATCTTCGAGTAGACTCGACAAATGCTCAAACCGAGTGCACGAACACGTTCGGGGACCTAGCAATTAGGTTTACGGAGGGTCAATTGAGATCAAACCCTCATATTTTCAAAAATCCCAATTTGGATGCCCTTGATGCTATTACTACCAAATCCCCTAAATCCCTTCATGATTTGGGTATAATCCATCTAGATAGCATGCTAGGGTTCCATTCCAACCATTTATAGGGTATAAAAACTCAACCCTAAGGATCTACCATTGTTGCTTCAAGGAGCTTACCTCTCAAGCTCCTCCAATGGATCAAGAAGAAAATAGAGATGATGAAGATCTCCCCTCCAAGCTTCTTCTCCTTCTTCTTCTCTCTTCCTTCTCCTTCTTTCTCCTCTTCTCTTTTTCCTTCTTCACGTACGGAGAGAGAGAGAACCAGTGAGAGATGGTAAGGGGGAAATGAGAGAAGAGAGAGAGAAACCCCTCTCTTAACCTTCTATTGTAACAATATGCCAATAAGCCCCTCAACTTTGCACTCTTCACACTGCCCAGACTGGGCAGATTTCGCGCGGAAGGACTGGTCCTTCCCTGCCAGGGACCGGTCCCTGAGGACCTTCCCAAATTCACGCGTACGGGAACCGGTCCCTGCCCGAGAGACCGGTCCCTGGGAGACCGGTCCTCCCGATGAGGGACCGGTCCCCGAGAGCCTTCTGCCTGGTTGTACTTACGGGAACCGGTCCCTCTGGCCAGGGACCGGTTGCATCAGCTGGCTGCCGCAACCCCAGCTATGGGGACCGGTCCTTCCCTGCCAGGGACCGGTCCTCGAGAGCAAACTCTGCCCAGTGCAGACTTTTGCATCTTTTGCTCGCGCGGACTAGACTCCAAAGCACTTTTTGTGTTTTGGGCATCTTTAGTTTCTCCGAAGCCTACTCGCTCGACAATTAGTCGATCCAGGACGAAGTATAACTCTCGGATTTCGAGAATTCACTTCCTTACATTCTCCCCTCCTTAAAAAGAGTTTCGTCCTCGAAACTCACTCATTCCAAGCAAACTCACACCCCAACTTGATTTATTGAGTAATCGGGGATCCCAATGCACTTTTCAACTCCGAAGTGGCCTTTCGCTCATTGAATTCATCCAAAGGCCCATTGCGGAGAATGTGAGGCTAAACTCACTCACATGTGCCATGTGCAACATCAAAAGTGCATTACTACCATGCAAGGAACTACTTGCATTGTACACTCAATCGAGAAATTCACCCCGGCTCGATCACCAGCATGGCTTAGAAGCAATATCGTTGGTGTATCGACCAATCGCAAGTGCTCCCATCCTCAATCGGGTCCTTGCTCTATCGTGAGATGGCCTACCTCGGCACATCTCATACTCAATCCATAAAAGAGCATTATTCTTAAGCTCCAATTCTCACGTGGCTTCCCATCACTCAAGTGTCTCCAAGAGACCACTTTACTTAAATTCCAATTGCCACGGCTAACCTCCACTCATTCTTGCAACGAGCTCTCACGAACCCTCCGTTCATGAATCCCGGCCAAACTCCTCAAACGAGTACTGGCCCAACCGCTCACCTCGGTCTCTACGGGTGGACCAATGGTCTCCAACCCCACGTAGGCTTATCACTTAAACCTGTCGCGACGCTCGACGTCTCTCGCTCGCAAGCGTAGACCCAATCATCATCACTGGGCAAAATTCTCACTTGGGAACTTGCCCACACTCCAACCAGGAGCAACCACGACCCCAAACCCCTATAGATCCTTGGGTTGGGTCACAACCGCACTCTGAGTACATCCTCGATCTCGAGATCCAACACGTGCTACAACACGTCCCCGGGTCTAAGCTCGGACTGCTGTCCAGACCAAAACTCTGCCCTACCCGTAGGCACTGGGCCGCTGCTTCAAACAGCTGACTGCGCCTGCCCAAAGGGCCCAGGCTCCATAGTCCACAAATGGTCCAGGCACGGGTCGTTCCCAAATACTACCCGCCAACGTCGTCCTACACGACACGCTCTACAGAGCTACATACTCTATCGGCTTCTAAGCATCTAGTGCGAGCCACAAGCCCCACGAGTGATCCATGGCCCGCTTCATACTTGCCATGCTGAAGTGCTACTGCCATCTCACTCTCCTGGCTGAATCAAAACCGCACTCCACAAGTGCTCGTACTCGGGTGCTCTACGGTTCTATAGCATTCCAGTGTAATTCCTGGCCCTGGGCAAGACTGCCTCTGCGCACCCTCTATGTGCACATTCTCCCACCCTACATTGAGGTACAACTAGGCCCACAGGCCAATCAAGTGCTAACCAACTACTTCCGCAAGAGTGGTTCCACTATCACTGCTCGGTCTACCAACATACATCCAACATTCTCGGATTACTCGGGTATCTCCAAGCATCACGGCTCAACTCTCGCAATCTACTAATCACGTTGCCTTGAGAGTCGCTTCGCCATCTCATCTTCACCACGAGTCTCATTTCTCGTCCAAGAATCACCACTAGCCATTTGCTAGTACCACTTGGCTCTCTACCTGCTCTCGCAGGCACCACACTCTCACAACGCAAGCGTGCCTGGGTATCCCCATTTACCCGTCACCAGGTCTCTACTATAACAATATATCGGTAGTAGCAACTGGCCGTAATGATGCACGCAATGCAATAACTTAAATCATGCAAAAGCCTATGCTTGGTCAACTAATCCATACCTGCTATGACATCGCAAGCAGCAGTAGGTTCCTCAACCTGGATCGCATATCCATGGCCACTTGGCGCTCGCCGCGAACCCTCCGATTGCCTGACCATCACATCTCGCTCTCCAGATCGTGCCAAAGGCTACACATCTACAAGCCGTTCCAGAGAGGAGAAGGCCGTCGCCAACATCAAGGCCTGACTCTCGCCTTGCGGGCACTCATCTCGCATATAGCCTGGCTGCCCACAACGGATACACCGTCCATCACGCAGCGCACATCGCCGCGCCTGGTGAGAACCGCCACAAATCACACATCCGGAGGAGGATCGGGTAGAGGACGACCTCGAGTGGTGTCTGGAACTTGACTGACCACCCGAACCACTCGATAATGGCCTCGCCCCTCCTCGCTCATGCCTACGAGATTCGCGCTCCTCACGCACAAAAGCCTCGCCATACTCTGCCGACAATGCTCGATCGAACACCTCCGCAAAGGTCGCGAGCTTAAGGATTTGCACCCTCTTGTAAATCTCCGGTCGAAGTCCACGCAGGAACCAATCGGCCCTATCCCTGTCATCCCGTACCACATTCGGGACACAATTCACGATGCGGGAAAATTCCCGTTCGTATTTTCTTATAGAGCGATCTCCTTGCTTCAGCTTCCTGAACCTGTCCTGAAGCTTTCTCCTTTCGGTGTCGGGGAAATAAGCCGAAAATACCAATCCCCGAAACTCATCCCATGCCATAGGATAGAGACTAGGCGATCGATTCCGCCGAATGCTTTTCCACCATACCTTTGCTGACTGCTTCAAGCAATGCACAGCTAGGGGCACCTTGTCCCGCTCCAAGGTGTACAGCTTCTCGAAGAGCGTTTTCATGGAGTCAATCCACATCTCCACTATCCACGGATCGACATTCTCTCCATCGAAGACAGGCGGATCAAACCTCTTGAAGGTCATAAGGGCCGCCAAAGCCCGCTCTTCCTCCGCCTCCATTTCCACAGAATCAGGGGCCACTGCCCCCGAATCCATTGCCATTCCTGTCGGCACACGGCGCGCTGCTACCGGCGCAGTCGCAGCAGCCTGTCGCGTCAACAACTCATGGAGCTCCTTGATCTGCTCCTCCTGTCGCAGCACTACACCTATGAGCGTACTCATCTGCTCGCGGAGCACTGGGTCTCCACTCGCCTCGGATTGCTCAGGGACATCACCTGTCCCCTCCCGCGCCGATCTAGATGAAAATCGCCTACGCGGTGCCATCGTTCCCTGAAACACGATAACTCGATCAGTTCTCGACCCAAAGGGTCGAACACGAGACAACCAACAACGACTCAAAAGTCAATCGGGCGAAAGTCACGCAAGGGCGTCTATTCTCATCACTCGATTTCATGTTGTGTCGACCCAACACGAACACCCGCAGTTGAGAATAAACGACACGTCGAATCTACCTCTAATATCCATCTTAGAGGTTTATAACACGACCAAATCCATTAACCTTTCGCCAATAGTCACAAGTCCTCGTCTCTCACGAGCCTTATTCTCCTATGGTTTACTATCCTAGGGTCTCCTAGGTCTAGCTAAATCCTTTCCCATTTTCTACTTTATGCTCTGATACCATCTTATCTGTCATGCCCCGGGCCCTGCCTATTTGGTCAGGTTCGGGCACGCCGACAGACCGCCGAACGGACAGAGTTTTTCCTATACGTCCTAGGCGTTGCAATCAATACAATTCACGATATTCCAACCAGGAACAGAAATCAAGTATAGATTGCATAAGGAAGTATCAAACATAAACAACTAAATTATTACAAGCATTCACCAGTTTACATTTTTACATCACAGTTTTTTTTACATTAAACTTCCAAATTACAATCTAGTTATTACAAATTTGATACATTCTTATTCTTTCCTTTCCCTATACCCTTAGGCTATGCCGACTCGAGGTACCGCTATCTCAGTCTCGGTGGTAGGGCGCTATCTACGGAGCTACGCCCTTGCCTGGCGTCGCCGTGCCGCTCACGTGCGAACCTGTAACACCCCAAAACAACGTGGGGTGAGAACCAATTCCATGGTTCCCAGTGGGTACGGCGACCCAAGGAAGGAGCTCGACCAATAGGTCCAAGGGAGGCAAATACAAGTTAGTCCAATAAACAGATAGATATATATATCATAAACATGCAACTAACTTTACCTTGCTTTGCCTCACAACCGCAATGATGCCATGTTATATGCAACATAAATATATATGCAACAACTAGTAGAATTATTGATTCTACATTCAATCTTGCTAATTTTAGCTCATGTCATCCGACTCTAAGCTTTCTACTACCTTAGGTTCACAACTCAAGTCCCACTTGCCTCTAAGGTCTCCAATACCTTAGATTTATCACATTTATCACTAGCCCTCAAGGTTCTATCTACCTTATTCCAGCTAGCCACCCGACTCGGCCTGGAGTCAATTAACTGCGGATAATCCGCACTCTACCCGGCTTGAGGTGAAGAACCCTGTCACATGCACCTCAGCCTACAAGCCAAGAACCACATCGCCCAACGGTCCGCCAGAAAGTCCATGCACCGTGGTCAGGGATCCGCCAGTGCGAGAGGAACATGCTGCATACACCCATAGCCAAGATCCCCGATAGGAAGAGGAACATGCCGCATACACCCTAGCGCTCTTTGTTCTTGCGCAATCACAATCCTCAAAGTTCTTCCGGTGGGAGAGGAACATGCCACATACACCCGCGGTCCAAGAACTATTGAGTTCACAAGTCTCGGGATTCTGGAATCCACTTCACAAGTCAAGGGTCTATGTCCAACCTTATACTGTCGACCTATCTAGGTCCAATGCACTTTCCACCCTAGGTCCAATTGACTCTAGGTTTAATACCTCAATCACATAACCTAGGTTTACATTAACTCTAGGTTCAGTTCACAACCTATGTTCACGACACTAGGTTAATGCCTTACACCTAGGTTTAGATAACTCTAGATTCATTCTCAACCTATGTTCTTTAACACTAGATAAGATACCACTCATGATTCACCCTAGGTTCAACAACACTAGGTTCATACCCGACCTATGTTTATCAACACTAGGTTCGTATGTCATTCTTATCCAACCTATATCCATGACACTAGTTTCAATACAACCTATGTTTACTAACACTAGGTTCAATGTCATCTTTGTCCGACCTATGTTTATTAACACTAGGTTAATGCTACTCGATCTACTTGACATCCTATTTGTCATATCGAGTATTCTACCATTCACATACCTATATTTAGCATCAACTACATGCATCATCTAGCCTTTATGTTATTGACATGCATTCTTTACATTATGCTTACTATGTTATCATGCCTCTCCTAGCATCATATAACCATGCATCCATGCAATTAACTAGCATATATTCTACAAGCATATACACATTTGCATGCATCTATCCACTAGCATATATTTACATAATGCTAACATGCCCATATGCACGTACATATGCATCAACATGAATTTATATTCCGCTTTGACATGCGGGGTGACCTAGTCGCTTCGGTAAGCACAACCCACCTTAACTTACTCTCCGATTGCTAGTAGTCACTTGCAATCGGCCGCCCGTGGCGCCCGTCGCTCGGCTCGACCCAACCCACGCGCAACCACCGAACGACCTCCGATCCACGATTTATGGACGCCTCCTCGGCCCTCCAGGCGGAAACGAAGCTAAATTCTCCGTTTCTTCAATATCTTCGAGTAGACTCGACAAATGCTCAAACCGAGTGCACGAACGCGTTCGGGGACCTAGCAATTAGATTTACGGAGAGTCAATTGAGATCAAACCCTCATATTTCCAAAAACCCCAATTTGGATGCCCTTGATGCTATTACTACCAAATCTCCCAAATCTCTTCATGATTCTAGATAGCATGCTAGGGTTCCATTCCAACCATTTATAGGGTATAAAAACTCAACCCTAAGGATCTACCATTGTTGCTTCAAGGAGCTTACCTCTCAAGCTCCTCCAATGGACCAAGAAGAAGATGGAGATGATGAAGATCTCCCCTCCAAGCTTCTTCTTCTTCTTTCTCTTCTCTTTTTCTTTCTTTACGTACAAAGAGAGAGAGAACCAGTGAGAGAGGGTAAGGGGAAAATGAGAGAAGAGAGAGAGAAACCCCTCTCTTAACCTTCTATTGTAACAATATACCAATAAGCCCATCAACTTTGCACTCTTCACACTGCCCAGACTGGGCAGATTTCGCGCGGAAGGACTAGTCCTTCCCTGCCAGGGACCGGTCCCTGAGGACCTTCCCAAATTCACGCGTACGGAAACCGGTCCCTGCCCGAGAGACCGGTCCCCGGGAGACTGGTCCTCCCGATAAGGGATCGGTCCTCGAGAGCCTTCTGCCTGGTTGCACTTACGGGAACCGGTCCCTCTGGCCAGGGACCGGTTGCATCAGCTGGCTGCCGCAAGCCCAGCTACGGGGACCGGTCCTTCCTTGCTAGGGACCGGTCCCCGAGAGCAAACTCTGCCCAGTGCAGACTTTTGCATCTTTTGCTCTCGCGGACTCAACTCCAAAGCACTTTTTGTGTTTTAGGCATCTTTAGTTTCTCCGAAGCCTACTCGCTCGACAATTAGTCAATCCAGGACGAAGTATAACTCTCGGATTTCGAGAATTCACTTCCTTACAATATCTGTCACGCCCCGCGATCGCCAATTTGGTCGGTTCGGGTACGTCCACTGACGCCGAACGGACAGAACCTCCCTTGTCCGCCCATGGCTCCACACAACATGTATAGCAATTTATACAAACAGAATTCAGATATACATGACTTGCATGAGGGCAAGTACATCCACGCATGTAACTTGATTACATTTAACCAAATACAAGTTTGTTATATATATATATATATTACATTCACTTTTCTCAAATACATAACATATCTTTCCTCAAAACTAGGGATGGAAACGAGCCGAGCTCGAGCGAGCTTATGTCAGCTCAAATTCGGCTTGAAATTAATTTCGAGCCTAAATTTAGGCTCAAGCTCGGCTTGAAATTAATTCGAGCCGAGCTCGAGCGAGCCTAATTTCGAGTCGAGCCGAGCTCGAGCTCTAAACGAGCCGATTGAAATTCTCGACATTATATAATCAATAGCTTAATTTTTATAAACCATTATCTACAATTTGATGCAATATATCCAATAGTTCAAAATACAAAATAATTGCAAGAAATGTGAGCTAGGGTGACTGCCTGACTAGCTGAGGGCATGAGAGAGAGAGAGAGAGAGAGAGAGAGGGGGGGGGAGGGGGGAATTAGGGATTTGGAAATTTGAATATTATCATATTTTAGTGTTATGTGCAATAGTGAAAGTCTGAAAGAGAGAGTGTGTTATGTAAATTTAGAATTGGACTCAATTGCACGGTTGTACTTGTTGGGTTTATTTTACAGGCCAACAATAATGGCCCAAATTAAATTAAAGCCTATATATAATTAAACTACATTATATATATATATATATATATATATATTCGAGCTTTTCGAGCTTTTCGAGCCTAATTCGAGCGAGCCGAGTAATACTCAAGCTCGGCTTGAAATGAATTTCAAGCCTTTTATTTTGTTCAAGCTCGGCTCATTTAATTTCGAGTCGAGCTCGAGCGAGCCGAATATCGAGCCGAACACGAGTCGAACGCGAGCCGGCTCCCTCGTTTGCCAGCCCTACTCAAAACACATGCCATTTACCCTCATTTATTACATGTCCATTTACATCACACTTTTCATTATGTACAAAAGATGAAAGGAATAGGGTATAAGCTATACTCGGGAAGCCACTATCTAGGGCGCTATGCCCTTGCTGCGATCCTCGACCGCCCCGCTCGTGTTAGGATTTGCAAGGTTAGTAGAGTGAGAACTAATGAAAGTTCTCAATGGGTTCGGCCGCCAACCCTGCTGACTCACCCACTAGGTCTACTCAGACGTATGTAGGAAAAGAAGAGATAGATAGTAAACCATAATAATGCTACTACAATGCCTGAACAAGAAATGAATAACATGTAATATGCTCATGATGCATGCACTTCACTTTTACCTTTGCTTTTACCCAATTCACTTGGTTAACTCATGGCAAACCCCAACTCACCAACCAAATCCCTTTCTATCGGGGAGAATTCCGCTACAACCTAGTTGGTGACCACTCCGGAGCTCACCGCTTGAGGTGGAGCGACCACCCTCAAGCATATTAGACCAACGGTGAGTATAATCCAATCCTCAACTTTGAGGATACCTCGCCATTGTTGCCACAATGCTCATAAGGTTTTACCTTGTCTAGCATACCGTATTCTTAAGGGTTATTCATTTCCTCTAGTCACAATGTCACCTTGTTTACTATTGTCATAGTCCAACACTCAATGCATACATTTATAGGGTTTCTATATGCATGGTCCATTATTATTCCATATGTACTTTACACTGAAAGCATACAAGAGATCCCACATATCACAATAATCCTACCATGCATGATACCACAAGTACACATATATGCTCAAAAAGGCGACATAGACATAATAAGAATTCGATGATTTCGGATAGCACCATCCACCTCGTAGTGATGCCGGAAGGTTAAAACTCAAGTTTCACGATTTATGGTCGCCGATTTTCCTCGACCCACGGCAAACGAAGCCGAAATGAGGTTTCTCCTCAACAACTCGACGTAGACTTGTCAGAACTTCGATCCGAGTCTTCCAACGTGTCAGTTTATACTCCAATTAGGGCTACAGAAGATCAAATCCATGTTAGATCTCATACTTTAGAAACCCTATTTTTTAACCTTAGGGTTTATACCAACACCAAATTTCTTGGGGACTCATGGGTTAATCTAACATAATATTTTCTAGGAACAACAACTAAAAGAGATTTAGCCAAACCCTAGCTCATAAACACACAAACTCACCTTAACTTCTAGCTTCTTCCTCAACTCCTTACACAAGAGCTAGCTTCACTCCCAAGCAAGCTTCCTTCTCCTCTAAGCTCCACTCTTGGAGCAAACCCTAGAGAGAGAAAAAGAGAAAGGGAGAAAGTAGAGAGTGAGAGAAGCTTCTAGAGAGAGAAAGAGAGCTTTTCTCTTTTGGTCTCATGTGAGGGAAATGAGAATTAAGGGCTAAGAACCCTTTTATGGAACTTCCCTATTGACAATTGCACCAAGGCCCCTCACTAAATTGTTATTTTGGACCACCCAAAATTTCTGCGTGTTCGGGGTCCGGACCTTGCACTCAGGGCCCGAACCCCGAGAGCAATTTTCACAGTTTCACAGCTAGGGTCCGAACCTTACTACCAGGGTCCGGACCCTGAGAGCAAAAACACTCTCATCCGTCTCGAAACTTTCCGATTTGCTCTCCAAGGTCCCAATCACCTATCCAAACCATACCGAAGCATTCAGAACAACTCACGGACCTCACCATCTTGTCCATCACCACACTTCGGTCAACATGACTGAAGTTCGGTACGTCCTACTAGGGATTCGGCATGTTACAGTACCATTGTCTAGAGGACTGCTTTAATCCATAGATGGATCGTCGGAGCTTACAAACTTTATGCTCCTCACTTTTTACAGAGAAACTAGCAGGCTGATCCATAGAGATTTCCTCATCCAGTTCTCTATTGAGAAATGTAGTTTTAACGTCCATTTGGTAAAGTTCCAAACATAAATACGCGACAATGGCCAAGATTAGGTGGATCGAAGCAAACCTTACGACAGAAGAGAAGGTTTCCTCGTAATCAACGCCTTCTCGATGGGTAAAACTCTTTGCTACCAGGCGAGCCTTATACCTATCGATTGACCGATCTGTCTTACGCTTAACCTTGAAAACCCATTTATTTTCGATTGTTTTGCGCCCTAGTGGCAAGTCAACCAAGTCCCATACATGATTTAACTTTATTGATTTTATTTCCTCCATCATTGCATCCAACCATTCCTTATGAGTAGGTGATGAGAGAGCCTCTTGGAAAGACCTAGGCTCATCATCATTATGTGCAGCAACCATGAAAACTTTCCCATTAATCTCAAAACGATGACGGGGAACGCCGACACGGGTGCTCCTATGAAGTTGAGGCTCTTTATCTAAAGGTAAGTCGCTTCCACTATCCCCAGGAGGTATCAGAGTCGCCTTCTCTGCCTTAACTGAACGAATAGAAGCGCCAATACCAGAGTCAACCATCTCATGGAACTCAATTTCAGTTCGAACCTCACTTCTATAAGGAAAATCCTCCTCGATAAATTCAACATTTCGTGACTCAATCTCAGTCAAACTTCCATCTGGCTACTTTTCGATAAACACGTATCCTTTAGAGTGCTCAGAGTATCTTATGAAAATACATTTCTTCGCTCTAAGACCTAACTTTCCAAGCTTGTGAGAAGTGTCGTGTACATAAGCTGCCGAACCCTAAGGACGCAAGTGCTCCAAATTTGATTTCCTGCCTATCCATAATTCATAAGGGGTGGAAGGTACTATCTTGGAGGGTACACGATTAAGAATGTAGGCAGCAGTTAACAATGCGTTTCTCCAAAAGGAGATAGGCAAATTTGCTTGCGCCTCATTGACTTAACCATGTCAAACAAGGTGCGATTTCTTCTCTTCGCTACGCCGTTTTGCTGCATGGTGTCAGGAATTGTCAGCTGTCTGATTATTCCTTTTGGGTTAATTGCAAACAGATCCCCACAAACATGGTGAATTGCAGATATATCTCTTCAAAGTTCAACTTTCATAAGTTATTCCTGTAAAAGTCCTAATGTATTCAGATATGTCGCTGCCGTTAGGTTCCGTTAAAGAAATTTAGTTAACCACAGTTAAAATACTTAACTATGGTTAATTAATAAAGTAAATTGATAATTTTATCCTTCTTCTTCTTCCTCTTTCTCTTCCTCTTCATCTTCTTCCTCTTCCTCTTCCTCTTTCTCTTTTTCTTCTTGTTCTTGTTCTTCTTCTTCTTCTTCGTATCCTTCTTTTCCTCCTCATTCTCTTTATCTTCCTTAATTTTTCTCATTTTTCTTCGAATCGGCGGCACCTTCGCCCTCCGCCTCGTCGCTGCGGGCCTCAGCCTCATCCTCGTCGGCCGCAACTCCGACAAGCTCCCTGCTGCCGCCGTCACCGTCGCCGTCCTCTCCCACAGCCTGAAAAGGAAGAAAAAGGGGAAAATGGAGATTTGTGAGGGCATTTATGCAAATGTATACCAGCTGGAGTTTTGGAAGGACATTTGTGAGGGCAAAAATGTCATTTCACGAACCTACTGTTAAAAAATAAATAGTTCTCTAACGGATGCTAACCAGAGGGACATATTTGAATACATTAGGACTTTTGCAGGGATAACTTATGAAAGTTGAACTTTGCAGGGATATATCTACAATTTATCATGTTTGTGGGGACCTGTATGCAATTAACCCATTCCTTTTTCATCACACAATTCCTTAAATTGTTCAGATAGATACTCGCGGCCTCGATCAGTTCTTAAGATTTTAATTTTCATATCTAATTGATTCTCAACCTCATTAATATAACGTCTAAAACAATCCAATGCTTCAGACTTATGGGAGATCAGATAAACATGACCGAAGCGCGTATGGTCATCTATAAATGTGATGAAGTAAAAAGCACCATGTCTTGCCCTCACACTCATTGGGCCACAAATATCGGAATAGATCAATTGTAAAGAAAATTCTGCCCTAGAAACTTTATTAAATGGTTTTTAGGTCGCTTTTCCTACTAGGCAATGTTCACATGTGGGCAGGTTGACTTTAGTGAACGGGAGCTCAATAGCCCATCTCTAACTAATCTAGTTATTCTATCTTGCCCAATATGACCAAGACGTGCATGCCATTTAATTGAAACATTGTGATCATTCTCAACAGAAGATATCAAGAAAAATGAACCACTATCATTATTGTTATAATCAATGTCCAAAATCATAAAACTATTTGAAATAAAACCTCTTTCATAATAAATAGTTTCAAGATGAATCTTAATTATATCATTCTCAAAACTAAAAGAAAAGCCTAACTGGAGCATAGTTGTGAGACCCTTGGTAATCCTATATATGAAATATAATAGGGTTAAACTATTAACCCGGCTTAAGCATTTTGGGTGGTGACTAGGCCCAAGAGGTTAAGAGAGTTAAGCGTGCTAGGACGGGAGTAGTTCTAGAATGGGTGACCCCTTGGGAAGTTGGGGCATCACAGTTGTTATGAGAGCCAATTACCAGTCGGAAGTGTGAAATGAGTCTCGGCTGCGCCAGGATTATACAGCAGGGAGAGAGAGGCTCTTATGCTGTTGACTGTTGTGGGTGGAGCGCAGCTCACCACAAGGTCGGTTTAGACTGGCGAGACGAGTCTCACAATCTCCTCCTCTTTAAGCCATGACGTCCTTGTCAGGCTCAGACTCACAAGTACCAGGCTCCCCAATTTCCCAGGGGGTCACCTATCCTAGGACTACTCCCGTCCTAGCATGCTTGGGCCACCCATCCTAGGACTACTCTTGTCCTAGCATGCTTAACTCTCTTAACCTCTTGGGCCTAGCCACCATCCAAAATGCTAAGCTGGGTTAAGAGTTTAGCCCTATTATATTTTATATATAGGACTACCAGGGGTCTCACAATCTTTCCCCCTTTAAGCCCTGACGTCCTCGTAAGGCTCAGACTCACAAGTACCAGGCGATGTGTGACTCGTCTCACCAGCCTAAACCAACCTTGTGGTAAGCTGCGCTCCACCCACAACAGTCAACAGCATAAGAGCCTCGCTCTCCCCGCTGTATAATCCTGGAGCAGCCGAGACTCATCTCATATTTTCGGCTGGTAATTGGCTTTGTACCACTTTAATCTGTCATGCCCTGGGGTCCCTTTTGGATTTAAAATCGATGCGGAAGTGCCCAATTTTTTTTTTTTTAAAAAGCCTTGACCCCAGAGGATGTCATATCCGCCACAAATACAGAAAATTCACTGTTCACAAGGATAGAGTCTCCTCTGTATTTGCACGGCATTGCACAAGTACAAGATACAACCATATAGTATAATCATCCACATACAATCACCACATCACATATACCATTCACATTCATTCCATCACCAGTTTATCATAAATCCATATCTATTAATTTAAAATATTTTTCACTCGGAAACTTATTTTGAAATACTAAGAATCATGAAAATCGGAAAACCCATTTTAAAACCATTTGCCATACGGAAACCTTTTCCTTTAAAAACACACTACCACGAGGGATAGAAAACCGTTTTCATCTATAAGAAAATCATAAGTACTTTATTCATTTCACAAAACCACGTGAATCTAAATAAAATAGAACCAACTGAACCATAATGTCTAAGTCATGCATTGGTATAATCCGGAACTAGCCATCAGCTACTAGCCGACAATCCTATCCCTCAGGGCATACCGACCTCATAGGTTATCAAACGACAAGAGTCACGGAACCAACCGACTAGGTCACATAAATGTCAAATTATGGATCAGTATAATATATAATTATCCATCGGCAACTAGCCGACAATCCTACCCCTCAGGGTATACCGACCTCATAGGTCATCAAACGACAGGACCCATGGAACCGACTGACTAGGTCACAATAGTGTCACAATGGATGAGATGCAAATAATGTCCGCTCTACTTCTAAATCATGATACTAGGTATGCAAACTAAACAAGTAGAGCAATATAAAGGTTCACATGGTGTCAAGGTCAACAATGGTAAACAACCGCAATAAGAGAGATAAGGTAGAGAGAATATCACCGAGCGTGCACCACTAGATCGACTCCGGGTTAAAGTACCTACCTATATGAATGTCGCGCCTGTCTTCCGACTGTACAAAAACGTCAACCGGACCTACGGAGGGAGGGTCCACCGAGTTAGTGTCTAATCCACAAACAAGGAACAATAAACCCACAACCCCACAAATAATCCCACGGGAATCGATTTCCCAAAACCGATTACCGTAACTCGCCGGAAATCACGAAAATCGTACCGGGACTTCGCCGGGACCCACGAAGTGTCCCGAGACTCACCGACTCAATTCAAAAGTCCCAAATGGGGAAAGGGTATTTCGTCCCAACTTTTGACAGTACATTGTCTGCAGTCAATGTACTTATCAAAAGAAAAGCAAAATATCCGAAAATCCACTACTAACAACAAGTTGGAAGCGCGACACATCGAAGTATCAATAGAAAACAAGTTCTGCCGAATTCCTGGAGCATAAAGTACATCATGAAGGTACCAAGTGCAACCATCTCGCATGATCAACTTGTACGTTCCAATGTCTAATACATCGACACTGGAATCGTTCCCCATGCATATTCTTCTGCTCTTAGCAGGCACATGACGGTAATCGACGAATCCCATCCGATCCCTTGCTATGTGGTCTGTTGCTCCTGAGTCTACAGTCCACACAAGGAGAGATTCAGCAACAAACGTGATAGAAAAAATAAAAGAGCAAGAATCAGGATAAAGAGGTACATTCTTCGGCTTAGTGCAATCACGAGCGAAGTGTCCCAGCTGGTTACAATTGAAACAGGTCATCTTTGACTTGTCCTTCTTGCAATCTCGTTTGCTTCTCTTCCTTTTAGTGTTCTTTGAGTTCTTAGACGTGGATCCACTACGACTTTGAGGCCCAGTACTCCTCTTTTGCTTGAACCCGGATGTTCTGTGAAAGTTTGACTCAGCAGCATTGGCGGTTAGGTTTTAACAGCCTCAAAGCGCTCCTCCTCCAACTCTAGATGCCGCGCAACATCCTCAAAAGTTTTGACATTTTTATTATGTGTCAAATTTACTCGAATATGTTCCCACGAATTGGGAAGTGAGCGAATCATAGTTTGGATCTACTGCTCATCAGTCAAGGTGTCGCCAGCCGTCTTTAACTCGCGAATCATGTTTGACATTATTCTCACGTGCTGTTTCAAAGAATGATTGGCACGCTTCTTATAACTATCAAACCGCATAGTTAGACTGCGCAACCTTACAGCCGAAGTCGTACCAAATTTAAGTTTGAGAGCCTCTCACATGTCATGCACAGTCGGGTACTGCTCATACTTGCACAAGAGATCATTCTGCATACCGCACAGCAATGTGATGCGAGCAATGTGATCCTTTTTAAGCCAATTATTATAGGCTTCCATATCTCGGCGAGCCTGGGCACTGGTGGGTGCCCTATGTGGGTTGGTCTATTTCATTACTCAAGTTTTCTAGAACCTCTTATTCGGTGAGAACATATTAAATTTTATAGTGCCAAATATCATAATAGTCACCATCCAATTTCTCGCTTTTGATCAAATCCGCAACAACTTGTTTGGAAGTCATTTAATCTCACTAAGTTCACACAATGCGCAGAAAAAGATATTTTAAAATTAGCACACGGTACATGTATTCAATTTTGCAGCATCTCTAATTAAATTAATTAAAAATTAGATCATAGATGCGTAAAGAAAAATTTCGCTATGCTCATAATCACATCACATACCATATGTCAAAATTATTAATTATTTAATTAAATTGCATAAAATATTTGAAAGTAAAACATATAATTTACTCTACCAAAAATTAAAAAATTACCACTCGATTTACATGCATAAAAATTTATATTATACCATAAGAATTATTATACATCATAGAGACATAAAAAATATTATGATATTTAAATGCATGCTACATATATCAAAAAAGCATATTAAACCATAAAATATGCTTAAAAATAAATTATTTATTTAAAAAAATGGTGCAAAACAAAAAACAAAAACCAAAGGAAAACTAAAAAAAAGAAGCCTCTACAGGCCCACGTGGCCCACGCGCAAGCCGCACGCCTGCTGCGCGGGCCAACAGGCCACGCGCGGGTCAACAAGCTGCGCGCAGGCCACGAAGACCGCGCGCGCCTGCTTGGGCGGAGCGGGGCGGGCTGCACGCGCCCGCTAGAGGCGGGCCTTCACAGTGCGCCCGCTCGGGGCGGGCCGGCCCGACGCGTCGACTGCGGGCGGGCCGAGCCCGAATGCCAACAGTGGGGCTGTAATATACCGAAGCCTTGGTAGAGAGTATCGAACTTTAGCCAAATCGGTCAAAGTGCGAAGTCGGTTGATTCGGAACGCTTCAGAAAGTCCGAAACGCATAAAAGTGAGTTGCATAGGGTGTAAGGACCTTTGAGAGCATCCCTGAGAAGAATCAGCCAAAACTGGGCAAAAGTTGCTCTCGGGGTCCGAACCCTCAGTAGGGATCAGACCCTGGCTGCGAAAACTAGCAGAATGGTGCTCTCGGGGTCCGGTCCTTGTTAGGTCCTATGTGTTGTCAAGTTTCGTGGGTCGAGTCGGAGTCTTGAAGAAGTCCGGAGCGGAGTATTGAAGATCGAAGAATCCAAGACTTCGAAGAATCGGAAAGGACGCAAAACACGCAAAACTTGAATCACGATGCGTAGGTAAGCTTTAAATCTTGTTTATAGTGATTCATACTTATTTATAGATCTTAGAATCATATTTTCAAGTTGTAATTGATTAGAAAGTTTCTAAGAGTTTGTAAAACCCGAAACAATGTATTTTCAGCAAAAATTGCATTGTTGTACCGGTACAAGGGTTTTCTGTCCAGGGTACAGCAATCAGCGTCTGCGCAGAAAGGTTTGATGGTTGTTCCGGTACAACCATCATGGCTGTACCGGTACAAGCCCTGTTCCGGAACAAGCTGCAGCCTGTTCAAAGTACAGAAGCTTCGCAGAAAAATCTTCCGTCATGCTGTACCCTGGACAGCTTTCCTTGTTCCGGTACAAGGTGCTGATTTTGGAAAGAAACTTTCTAATCCTACTCTGTTTTGATTCTAAAGTCTATAAATAAGCTATAGGGGTTCTCTAACTGATTAAGCATCACGAAAATACATATTTGAGAAACCCTAGAGGCTCGGATTTCATCTAAAACCTATTTTCTACAAAAAGCCTCTTTTAGATCAAATCGAGATATTGAAATTTGATATTAATATGTCGATTTGATCTCCGCTTCGCTTGGAGTTCTATTCCCTGGTTTTCTACGATACTCCAAAGCGAAGGATCACCATATTCATGATATTCTTCATGGTGGCGTCGTGGATTCGGCGTATTTGACGGCGGTTCGTGGATTCGGATCGTGGGCTCGTGGATTCGAGTGGCGTCGTGGATTCGGCGTGATTGAAGCTTCGTGGATTCGAAGTGGAGGCGTTCGTGGATTCGGACGTGAGGGCGTGGACAACCCGGAGGGTAGCGCGAAGATTCATAGGAGGTTAAGAGAGGTTGAGTCCGTGGAGTCGGTAATCACCTTGTAATCTTTTCTCTTAGTGAATTATTTTTTCGCGTGTTGGTCCCGTGGGTTTTTCTCCAAGTTGGAGTTTTCCCACGTAAATCTCGGTGTGCTTTTTATTTTCCGCATTTATTTTTATTGCATCGAGATTTGTGGTTTTTGGCCGTTCACCTATTCACCCCCCTCTAGGTGATAGATACAATCTAGATAGATCCTTGGGCTCCTCAAAACTTTCAATTGGTATCAGAGCGGGATCTAGATAAATTGTTATCTAATGGCCGAAGGTGGTAACATTAATCGACCTCCGCTCTTCGACGGCACGAATTATGCCTATTGGAAAGTTCGCATGAGAGCTTTTCTAATCGCAATCGATGAGCGTGTTTGGAAAGCTATTGAATTTGGTTGGGAGCACCCTACCGAAGTTGTCAATAACGCTACCGTCCCTAAACCACGGAACAAGTGGACAAAAGATGAAAACGAGTCATCTTCGTTTAACGGTAAAGAAATTAATGCTTTATTCAACACTTTATCGCAAACGGAGTTTACTCGTGTTTCGGCATGCGAAACGGCAAAAGAGATTTGGGATACTCTACAAGTTACGCATGAAGGAACAAGCTTAGTAAAGGTCCAAAAATTGCAAATGCTCACTAGCAAGTTTGATTCAATTTCTATGGATGAAAACAAGACCTTTACCGAGTACTACACGCGTCTACAAGACGTAGTCAATACATGCGCTAACTTGGGAGAAAAAATCCCGGATTCAAAGGTTGTTAGAAAGATTCTTCGAACTCTTCCGGAATGCTTTCGGGCAAAAGTTGCCGCGATCGAAACCGTTAAGCATCCGGACGAGATGAAAGTCGAAGAATTAGTAGGCGCTTTACAAACTTATGAGATAACTTTTCCTACTAATCAATCTTCTTCCAAGTCTTTCTCTAAAAGCGCAGGGGTTGCATTGAAATCGACGAAAGAGGAAGACGGAGACTCGGATTTCGATGGAGATATTTCTCTTGCCGACTTCGAACATCAACTTGCACTTCTAACGAAGAAGTTTCGTCGGAATTTCCGAAAGAAGAACAATTCGGACAAGGCTTCATCATCTAAGCGACAATCTTTTTCTAAATCTTCTACTTCTAAAGAGAAGAAGCGTGCAAAGGCTTCGAAAGAAAAGGATGAATTTGAAGGCAAAATCCGATGTTTCAAGTGCAAAGGCTACGGCCACATAGCTACGGATTGTCCCTTAAAGAAATCATATACGAAGAAGGCAATGCAAGCAAAGACATGGGATGATACAACTTCAAGTGATTCAAGCTCAAGTGACGAAGAAAAGAATGGAAATCTTGCTTTATTAGCTACATCTAACTTGCCCTCGTCTAACATTGTATGTTTATCCTCTATTGCTACTAATTCCAATATTTCTCTTTCTTCACATGACTCTTCGAGCAACAATGGTGAAAGTGAGGTTGAATCAAACGACGACGACATAGCGGAAGCGTACAATCAACTTATCATTGAATCAAAGAAGATGGCTAAGTTGAATAAGAAGTTGAGACGTCGTTTGTTGGATCTTGAGGAGGAAAACAATAACCCAAAGACTTTGAATAAGGTTCTTGAGGAGGAAAGGGATTCAAGCTTGAAGAACAATTCGGACCTCCAAGAGAAGCTTAATGAAGCGGAATTAACGATCAAATCATACAAAGACAAGGTTGGATTTTTGGAGCAACAATTCAAGGAATCGTACACATCCAACAAGTCACTGACCAATCAAGTTCGTCAACTTCAATCCGACATTCAACGATTTTCTTCCGGATCAAAGAAACTAGATCATATGCTCGGATTGGGTCAAACGAACAAGCTTGGACTCGGATATGAACGGACATACGTTGAGAAGGATTTAAATTCAACTTTTAAAGTCTCAACAACTTCGAAAGAGAAGATGTGTCATAAATGTGGCAAGAAAGGACACATTAAAAGGAATTGCCCAAATAAGGAAAAGAAGAATCAATCGGCAATATCTAAACCTCAAACGGCAAAACCCGCATCATCTACACTTCGACTTCCCCCGTGGCATAAAAGAAATCTCAAGTTATCGAGTACCTCAAAAGAACCGGATCTTCTAATGCCACACGACAAATTCAAACAAAGCCTCAAGCGAAAGAAACCCAACGTTGATCTTAAATCTAAACAAAGGCACAAAACGTCACAAGTGAGAAACCAAAGATCCGACAAGTTTGGATCGCCGAAAGGTGATATCTTTCCTTGCCCTCGTCCTTAGTTATTTTGATGCTTTAGTGTAAGGCTTTGATTGGTGCTTGTTGCATATTTTATTCATGTGCATTACATGTTTGAATGATTTTTGGTGCATTGAATTTTGTTTATTTAAAAATCATTTTTGAGGAAAGGTGTTTTAGGAATTCAAATTTTTGGAAAAAAAGATGATTGAGATCCATGATTTTGGATGAGAGAATTTTTTAAAGTTGTTTAAACGATGTTAACTTCACAATCATATTAAGTTAAAAATTCATATTAATTATCGTTTTACTCCACTTTTTATTATTTGACGAATAATTTAATATATGATTTCTTAATGCATAATTTCATTTCAAACTTTGGAAATCAAATTGTTTTTGGTGATTAATTTATCTTGGATGAGAGGTGTTGGATATGATGAATGGATATTCTCTAATTGACTAAAATTCGTCAAAATTATTTTCAACTGTGAGATTGTCTAATTTAGGGGGAGTTTGGAATTGTTTAAAAATTAAAAAAAAGAGAAAAAGATTACTCCTTATGTCTAAAAAGATGTGGAAAGGTTACATCCAAAAGGAGTGTGAAAAGCTACCACCACGGTGTAGGAAAGAGCTACCACCCCGGTCGTACCGCCAGCTGTGGTGAAGCTACCACATGAATTTAATTGAAAAAGCCGTAAAAAGGTTGAAAAAATATAAATATTTTAGAATTTTCGGAGTAATAAGGTGCTAGTTTGAAAAAGATCCACCCCCGGTGCCATATTAGTTAAATCTCTATTTTGAACAAGTTGCGACAAATTGGTGTCAATTTTGTTGAATTTCTAAAAATCATTTTTTCATCAACTTACATCTTGATGGTTTTGAATCATTAAATTATTTTTGATATTGAAATTTTGATGTTTCGATGTGTTTTGAAATTTTATAATATCTTATTTTCATTATAATGATTTTTGAAGTAAAAGCTTTAATTATATGAATTTAATTTAAATTTGATGGGCTTTTAAAGGATATTTTTCGAAAATTTTTTTTCACATTTTGGTCCTTGTACCGGTACAAGAAACCGTGTTCCGGTACAAGGTCTGTACCCGAGCGGAATATAACCGGGTATAACGGTTCGATCTCTCTCAAATCTCAACCTTTTTCAAAAATTTTTGTTCCTGAGAGCTCCAGCGACTCTTCTTCAACCGTTCTACACGTTTTCCTCTTGGATTTATAAGTTTTTAGCATCAAATTTGTAAGTTTTATCCCGATTTTGCTATTTTCACTGTTTTTGCGGGATAAGGGTTTGATCTCTGTTCTAATCCGTTTTTGATGCAATTTTTTGCTATAGATCAGTGTCTTCGGCTATTACCTTGCTTGTAGAACACTTGAACAATATCAAAACAAGTTATTTTTCGCTGATCTAAGATTTATGCTCTAATATGCATATAATTTCGGGATTTTTCAAAAAGTTTGATTTTTGCTGAAATTTTTTGCATGATCTGGTTAGAAATAGCATTTGTATGCATTCTAATGTTATTAGAAATTTTTTCGCTATTTTTACAGATTTTTCCAAAGAGTTTGTTCATGTATGCAATATTTTTGATACAGGAAAATGACGTTTTTGCTCGTATTGGTGTTGTTGGTGCTAATGGCTGGGAGACGGAGCCATGGTAGTGGTAGAGGTCGTCATGGGGTTTCTAAAAGGACACGCACAACTGAAGAAGCGTCCGGGTCTGATCCGAATTATCAGGCGAGCTCCCCGGAAGAATCTGAAGAACCTATTGCTCGACTTGACAAAGGCAAAGGAATAGCTGGCGAATCATCTCATGGTGGTGGTTCTCGTACTCGTGAGGGACGTACAAAACAAGCTACGGATATCCCTCCAGCACGGCAAAGGTTGTTTGCGTCGAAGTCGTGCATAGCTGAACGCTTTGTAAACTTTAATGACCTGGTTCGGGATGTTCCTGATTTTGGTCGACTGCTACAGCGTGCACCTATTGAGCCTGTTGGACGGATCCCGGCTAAGGCTCCTTTCTGTGTGGAACTCATTCGGGAGTTCTATATGAATGAAAGAGTACTTACTGAAAACGATGACACAGGCACTTTTATTTTTGAGACTATTGTGCGACAGAGGAGATTCCCAGTTACCCCCTATGATATTGGAGAGCTCTTGGGAATGAATGTGGACACTACCGGTCTTCTCTATACGTCAGGAGGATTCCAATCGTCAACTCACATGGATATCGTTATTGGAGCTATATGCAAAGCCGGTGTTTACATGACTCATGGTTACATTGAATCCAAGGATTTATTACTTGAGTATCACTTGCTATCCTTGGTTATGAGCTATAATGTGTTAGAAAATTGCGTACGGTAAAAACACAGCGGAAAAAAAGAAATCAAACAAATTTGATTTTTGAAAACTCTCGAGATCAAATCTCAAAAACCACGCAATTAGGATCCCTCATATTCTTTAAGATTAAAGGAGAAAAACAAGATCGAATCTTACCTTTTTCGTGGATAGATCTTCACCTCAATTTGATGATCGTAGAATCGGGTTCTCTTGAAGCCGCACACGCGTCCGGCCTCTATAGGTATCCACACGAGGTTCTTGATTTGATCGATGTCCTCACCGGAGTGCTAGCTCCCTTGCAAAAGGACGTCTATTTGCTAGAAGATGGAAGAGAGGAGAAGAGATATGACGGCTAGGGTTTTCTAAAAACTCCCGTATATTATATATAGGAATATAATCCTATTCCTAATAATATAATGACAATTAAGGATAAGTATAAATCTAGATTTAAATTTATCTTTTCCTTAATCGGTTAGATCGATCAAATCCTAATTTGATTCGATTTGAATTTTATATTAATTTGATCTTATCAAATTAATAATACAACACTTGCACAAAAGTCCTCTTATAATTTATTAACTATTAGTAAGTTCTCTCTTGTAACATTTACACCTTATTACCACTAATTTGTAACAATTACAAATTAGTCTAATTATCATTATATTGACAATTAGGTCCTCCGACGATTCAATAATCGCGATCTAGCTATTCGATCAATCACAA
>NC_033634.1:6404093-6404778 GCF_001540865.1 Ananas comosus | reverse complement strand
TCCTTAATTTAAACAAATTTAAAATTACAGGATTCTGCATACACATCATACATCACATGTCGAAACAAAAATAAATAGGTTGCTATCCATGATCATCACCGTATCTCATACATCACATGCATAATAATAAATTTTGGATATTCTAATTAACCGTTAACCGATGATTCGAAAGAATAAATTATTAAAAATAATCAATCTTATTGATTATTATAATTTTGATCAACAATTTAATCTACAAAAATATCATCTTGATCTCATCAAGAAATCAATTTGATCTAATCAAATTAGATCTTTCCTTTTCTTTTATTTAAAATTTGAATTGATCTAATCAATTAAAAAAAAAAAAATTCAAAATTTTTTTGATGTCCGTACGGACGCTACAGTAGCGTCCGTACGGACGCTACAGTAATTCCTACAGTAGCTTTTTTTTTTTTTTGGTGCTAGTTTGCTTGAAAACAAAAAAACCGTCGATTAAGTTGTTTGATCAATTTATGTTTTTCGAATTTTTCAAAAACGATCTATAAATCGTTTTCTCGGCAAAAAACGGTTTAGAATACCCAAAATCATAATTTTAATCTTAAAAACATGAGGATGGCTCTGATACCACTGTTAGAAAATTGCGTACGGTAAAAACGCAGCGGAAAAAGAAATCAAACAAATTTGATTTTTGAAAACTCTCGAGATC
>NC_033634.1:6390870-6402624 GCF_001540865.1 Ananas comosus | reverse complement strand
GCAGGTCAAAGGACCAGTCACACTACTGCAACAATTGAGTAAGTCACTGACGAGTGAGTAGACATCCAAGTGACTTCTCGCGTTGGTCACGCTCGGTACCCTTGTTCTCTAACAACCACCTGCATATTCGCTTCAGTGTCCCCACACTGTCGACTCGAGACTCGTCTACCCAAAAGGGAAGCGACCTATGCACCAATCTCACTGGATCAATCACCGTCCCCGTGATGATCCATTGATCGGGAGTATTTAGGAATTAACCACCAATGACACATGTCTCAAATTCTCAACTCTTGAGAATATATGTCACATCTTATTAATTCCTTGGACGATTCATGGACACATACATAACATGAATGAAAATAAAAACCCAAAGTTATTCATAATATTTAAAAGTCAAATACAAATTTATGTCCTAGAAAGAATATATGTGTTGGCCTGGTTGGCTTCTAGGGCATACATCTAACATAATGTTCAACCCACCATTGGCACAAAGAGGATCCGTTGGGAGAGATTGGTGTTGCTTTATCTACTTGGTCATCCCGAGCAGGCTCGTGGGTTGAACATCAACATTCCATTTCTTATCTGGCAAAGGATGATTCATGTAATTCAGGGTGCTACTCGACGAGATCTACTTCCATTCCCTGTTATGATTACGAGGATTCTTCAAGCAAATGGAATAGATACATCTTGTGACAAGTATGATGTTGGCCTTGGGCCTATTGACTCAGTGACTTGGGCTAAGTTGGTTAGCACTCTCAAGTCATTCCATCAGACCAAGGGGCCACCTCCTGAAGCATCTAGCCTAGCACCTCCACCGAGAGCAGCTTCTAGCTCTGCTCCTCCGCCTCCATCCCGAGGGAGTTATGATACTTCATCTAGTTCGGGGGGAGCGACGACATTGGAATCAGTTAAGGATGATTTGCGAAAATTAAAGAAGAAGGTGAACAACATTGGAAGGAAAGTTGAGTCCGGCATCAAAAAGTTTGAGTTAAGTATCAAAAGATTGATGGATAAGATGGGGTGTAGACATGATGATATTTGGGAACCTACTCCATCTTCTGCCTCTTATCAGCGGTCATCTTCACGACATCCACTCATTCCACCGTCTGGTGATGCTCCTGAGGCTGGGGGTTCTGGAGCTGGTGTTGGCGATGATGATGATGATGACGAGAACATGGAGTGATTTCTTCATCGAGCTTAGTCTTTCTCTTTCTCTACATTTGCATTTTAGGATGATGTTTTAGTTTTAGTTCTGCTTGTTTTTTCTTTTAGGCCTGTAACTATGACTTGACTACGCTTATACTTTTCTAGTATGTTTTCTCTCTAGATGGTTTCTTTTGGCAATTTTTGACAAAAAGGGGGAGAGCGTAGATGAAGGGGGAGAGCGTAGATGAAGGGGGAGAGCATGGACGAACATGCATTGAACTAAAGCAGAGGATGATAAGTTCAAAAACAAAGGTGTAGATGTAGGGGGAGAAGGTATAAGAATTTAGTGCTAATCATCTTTGGATGAATTGTTTTGACAGGAAATCAAGACTTCAAGACTCTTAGTTGCGTCTAAGTCATAGAGTTTGTTTTAGGAGTTTTGAAATGTATTTTGAGTTTCAAATTGTATTTGGATTACACGCGAGGAGTTCAATGTTTTGGTGATGACAATTGAACTTCGTTTTTCTTTACAATGTAGTTGTTGAGTTTGTGTGTGTTTTGTCACGAAATTGCCAAAGGGGGAGATTGTTAGGTCCTATGTGTTGGCAAGTTTCGTGGGTCGAGTCGAAGTCTTGAAGAAGTCCGGAGCGGAGTATTGAAGATCGAAGAATCCAAGACTTCAAAAAATCGGAAAGGACGCAAAACACGCAAAACTTGAATCACGATGCGCAGGTAAGCTTTAAATCTTGTTTATGGTGATTCATACTTATTTATAGATCTTAGAATCATATTTTCAAGTTGTAATCGATTAGAAAGTTTCCAAGAGCTTGTAAAACCCGAAACAATGCATTTCAGCAAAAATTGCATTGTTGTACCGGTACAAGGATTTTCTGTCCAGGGTACAGCCATCAACGTCTGCGCAGAAAGGTTTGATGGTTGTTCCGGTACAACCATCATGGCTGTACCGGTACAAGCCCTGTTCCGGAACAAGCTGAAGCTATCCAGGGTACAGGAGCTTCGCAGAAAAATCTTCCGTCATGGTGTACCCTGGACAACATTCCTTGTTCCGGTACAAGGTGCTGTTTTTGGAAAGAAACTTTCTAATTCGACTCCAATTGATTCTAAAGTCTATAAATAAGCTATTGGGCTTCTCTAATTGATTAAGCATCACGAAAATACATATTTGAGAAACCCTAGAGGCTCGGATTTCATCAAAAACCTATTTTCTACAAAAAGCCTCTTTTAGATCAAATCGAGATATTGAAATTTGATATTAATATGTCGATTTGATCTCCGCTTCGCTTGGAGTTCTATTCCCTGGTTTTCTACGATACTCCAAAGCGAAGGATCACCATATTCATGATATTTTTCATGGTGGCGTCGTGGATTCGGCGTATTTGACGGCGGTTCGTGGATTCGGATCGTGGGCTCGTGGATTCGAGTGGCGTCGTGGATTCGGCGTGATTGAAGCTTCGTGGATTCGAAGTGGAGGCGTTCGTGGATTCGAACGTGAGGGCGTGGACAACCCGGAGGGTAGCGCGAAGATTCATAGGAGGTTAAGAGAGGTTGAGTCCGTGGAGTCGGTAATCACCTTGTAATCTTTTCTCTTAGTGAATTATTTTTTTCGCGTGTTGGTCCCGTAGGTTTTTCTCCAAGTTGGAGTTTTCCCACGTAAATCTCGGTGTGCTTTTTATTTTCCGCATTTATTTTTATTGCATTGAGATTTGTGGTTTTTGGTCGTTCACCTATTCACCCCCCTCTAGGTGATAGATACAATCTAGATAGATCCTTGGGCTCCTCAAAACTTTTAGTCCTGACCGGACCCCGTACCCGAAAAATGCCCAGTCTGGGCAGTGCGAGAGGCAGCTTGTTTGGGGGCCTAAATGCAATTATGTATAAGTGGGGCTACATGAGAGGGGTTCTCCTCTCATCTCCCTCACTTTCCCTCATATTACCAACAAAGAGTCTTCTCTTTCTCTCTCTAGGAGCTCCCTCTCTCTCTCCTAGGGTGGAAGCAAGGGGAGGATTTGGTGGAGAAGAAGACAAGAAGGTGGAGCAACCTCTTCTTCTTCCTCATTAACTTAAGGAAAGGAAAGCTTTAGAGGTAAGCTTTCAATCCTCTCATGGTAGAACCCTAGGTTTTGGATTATATGACCTAGAATTGGTTTTAGATGAACCTCTAGATGAATTCAAGCTTTCTATTGCTTGATTTAAATGGGATTATAGTGTATATTGCTATACGACACTGTTAGGGTACTAAAATTGGAGCTTTTGTCATGAAGGGGTTTAGATCTAATTGATCATGTAGAAACCAAATTGGGGGTATTTCTAACTCATTTATGGACTCGGTTTGCCAATCCGACGACTCTACGTAAAGTTATTGGGAAAAAAGCCTAATTTGGCTTCGTTTTGCCGCAGACAAGAGAATAGGCGGCTAAAAATCACAAGAATTGAACTGTAGCACCTTTACAACCATACGAGGTGGGTGGTGCTTCTCGAAATCCTCGAATTTTTTTTTATGTCTAAAATGTCACTACTTGAGCATATGTATGTATATAATCATCATGCATTGTAGGGTGAGTTGAGTGTAAATAATTGCATACTTGAGTACAAGATGCATATGAAATATTGTGAATTCTTGAGAACATGTAAAACCCTATATATGTATGAATGATGATGAGAACCTAGACAAAGCAAAGAACCTAGCGACATTGAGAACAAATGACATTATGACATTAATACAAGAGTGGCATTAATGAGTCAAGAATACTAATGTTACAAGAGAGGCATTAATAAGTCAAGAATACTAGTGTTACAAATGTGGCATTGATGATTGCATTTAATGCTAGAAAGGAAAATATAAAGAGTGGCATTAAGAGCCAAGTATGCATGAGATTGAGTATAAAGAACACCTAGGGTGTATGGCATTTATAAAGTATAACAAAGGCTGGAGAGCTAAAGAATGCAAAGTATTGAGATAGTTGACATCATGACATGATATCCTTATAGTTAAGGAATAGATTGAGCATTACTTCCTTAAAGTTAAGGATTGGATTGAAAGTGCTATCCTTATGGTTAAGGATTGGATCATACTCACCTATAAGTCTTGGCTTGAGGGCAGTCGCACCCCCTCGAGCGATGAGCTCCGGAGTAGTCATCACTGGGTCGTAGCGAGTATCTTCCCAGAAGACGGTCCTGTCGGGTCGTAGCGAGTATCTCCCCGATAGTAGGGATTTGAGTTGGTGAGTCTATTGAGGGCGAAACCCACGGGTTAGCCAAGAGAATTGGGTAAATGGATTATGAACATGCATTCAATTTGAGCATCCTTATCAACTATATCTTGTTCAGGCATATTAGTTGCATTTGTTTAGCTAGTTACTATCTATCTATTCTTCTCTATTATGCCCGATTTAGACCTCGTGGGAAAGTCGGCAAGGTCGGCGGCCGAACCCACTGGGAACTTTGTTGTAGTTCTCACCCCCCCTTTTTCCACAGAGCCGGGAATGAGTGAGCCGGCCGACGATCACGGTAAAGGTATCACGCCATAGACAGGGACCACCCGAGTTGGTTTATACTCTTAGTTGCATACCCTTATATATCATCTTTTGTGTTTGATGGTGTTACTAGTTGATGTTTGGTATAAATGATGTTAAATGCAAAGAATATGATGTTAAATGCAAAGACTGTAAAAAGGAGCTTATGTTGAATGTAAAAGAGTTCTAATTTGGAAATCATGCGATGTAAAAGAGAATAAATGATGAAAAAGAATGTAAATGTGAATGTTGTGGAATGCATGTATATATGTGATCAAAATGAATCACATTACTTGAGAATGTTTAGTTTCCTTTTTCTTTCACTAATGGCTATTGCTTACCCTCGTGTAAGCCGTATATGTATGGTTCCGCTTGTGCAATCTTTTTACATGACTTGTACTTGTGTTGAGCCTTGGGCAGACAGGGGAGGTGATGTCTGTTCGGCATCTGTTCGACGTGCCCGAACCGACCGAATTAGCCGGTTGCGGGGCGTGACAGGAGCTCGGCCTGCGCCCACCCGCCATGCGCGGTTCGTCCACGGCAGTCCCCCTTCCTATTTCTTTCTTTTTTAAAAATAGAAGGATAAACTTTAAAGAATCATATCTTTTGATTTAGAACTTCAAATTTTGTAAGAAATATATCAATGGAAAGCTTATGAGGAGCTTTTCCAAATCATGCAAATTTCACAATGGAATATACATCACATATCAAACAAGCCACCCGCAAAGTTTCGATTTAGGGTTTCATTTTTTCACAAAATACAAATCCAATTAAAATCAAACTTTGTAGATTTAATCTATAACAAAGGTGCTACAACATGTGAAAAAATTTTGCAATAATATCCATTCTAGAAAAATTCGCCACTAACGACCACAAGCATGTAAGCAAAAATCTAAACAATGATAGATTTAAATCTAGGAATGCATTCTCGTTAAAGAATTAATTTAGGGCAAAAAATCAACCTAATAAGGCTCTGATACAAATGTAGAACGCAGGGAAAGTATTCGTTCGTATCTTTTAACGAAAGCAACTTGCGCTAGAACGCGACGAGCCCGGATCGTAGAGGTTGATTCACGTGTCCTCGGATCATCCTAGAAAGTCTTCTATCGCTCTGTTAGGAGCCGAAATCCCTGAACATTAGGGAACGTGTAGGGATGCGAGACGGCTACGAATAGTGACCCTCGAAATTTGCGCCCTTCGATTGGATCAAGCGATTCGGCTGACGAGGGATCGGATCAGCCGAGTTTGAAAATCTCTACTGTAGAATCGGTCCGGCTGGATGAGCCAAATGTACGGACTGCACAAAGACTTGGGTTGGCAGAAGAGCTGAACAGATGGAATAGACAATGTCTGGTCGGCTGAAAGAGCCGAATACCTTTATGTATATTGAATGTAACTTGTGGATACAGTACAAAAGTCGAGTGTGCCTAAGTGCATACAGACTCGGCTGATCTGGCTAAAATTTTACTCCTAGAGAAAAGCGGTAAATGCAGGAAAGTAAAGGACTACTTCTAGAAAATGCGAGGAAATTGCAGAGAAAATAAAGGTGGCCTTATGTTCTTGGGAAAAAGACCTCTTCCCAGGGGCGTTATTTACCTATTTATAACTCGCCCATATTGATCAGTTATTATCCATGATTGGCCATTTCTCCTTATTTTTTTGGGGCCACTTCCAGCCGATCGGAACCGCTTGTAACCGCTTGTGATTACTGTAACTTCCCTCAGCCATATGCGGTGCTTCTTCCAATGCTCCTGGTGTACATAAAAATTTCTATTCTTAAGGAACAGTTGGATGGAGTACCAGTGTACCACTTGGCCACGCCTTATTGGTCCAACAATTGCCTCATCGGCAGCTTGCAAACAGACGCTTCGGTAGCTGGCGTGATCCGAGGCGCAACTTCCGATGTCATCAATTTCAAATTCTTTGTACAGTTTCGTCTCAGCCATTCATTCCTTTTCTACGGCCACGATCCCGCCATCCTTTTTGTCTTATCTGAGGCATTGATTAGGTCATCTTAATTACCGCCGTCTTTTCATAATTATAGTCGATCTCGGGAAACAATTTCGACGCGACGGCTTTTTTTCTTCTTCGCCAAGCTTTCTTTTCTCTAGTTACTTTTTAACTCAGGCATCGTCTTCTTCGCCTTCTCTTTACTTTTCCTCGTTTTCTCCGATCTCTTCTCCATCTCTAATCTACAGCTTGGCCCACTTCCTTCTTCTTTTCGATCCTTAGGACTTTTCTTCACACTTTTGCAATGGCGCCGCTTTCGCCTCTTCCTTCTTCTTCGTCCTAGATTATAACATACTTCGACAGTTCGTCGAATTGGACCCTTCTTGATTCATTTTATGTAAGGACCGAGATTTTGACAGTGTAGCTAAACTCTCAGTCGATGATGTTTTTGTGTGTAATTTAATTACAAAAGCACTCGTCAAGAGATTTTATGCGATCTCCAAGTTTCACTTAAAGTGAATAGTAACTCGGTTTTTCAGAGAAGCCACGGTGCGAAGTTGGCTTCTGGCGCGTATCGGATTCCGTTCATAGCAGTCTAATAGCTCGTTTTGAACGGTTCAGCTATTCTGGAACTATTGGCACTGACGAATTTTGAGTTTGACTTACGAATTTTGAGAAAATCCGAAAATACATGTTTATATGTATTTGTGCGTCATTTGGCCTTCCGGAGAGAACGGATTTCGTCGCGAATCCATGACCGATCGAGGCGAACCAAAATTGTAGGTTTGTTGTCTCTGTTGTGCTGATCGCATTGGTACGATCCGTTCGCAAATCTGACGGACGGATCTGCTGATATCACACGTTGTTCGAGGAGGGGTCTTAGATAGCAAATTGGTATTTTTGCGAAAGGTACGACATTTTATGTACCGTTTCACGTGAGATCGCACATGGGGGTATATGCAGGCGTTTTACTCATGCTGTGGAGGACCTAGTTTGAAATTCTGATTTTTGGTGGACTTATTTGCAATTCTGCACCAAGTATTTATGGTTGCATTAGGGTTTTCCACTTGAAACCCTAACCTAGCCCTAGCCGCACCCCCCAGCCACCTTCATCCCACTTCCCTGCCCCGCTGCGCACGCGCAGGCCACCGCCGACCGAGCTCCGGCCGGCCTGAAGCCGCCACAGCCGCAACCTTCCACTTTTCTCTCTCCTTCTTCTCTTTCGCATATCCACCACTTTGGACCCAAGCTAGGGGGGAGGACTCTACCCATCTCCCTCGGCCGCCTCCACCCTGCCCTGACCTCTGAGGGTCGGTCGCCGCCGCCCCAGGCCGCCCTGAGCGTCGCCGCGCCGTTGCTGCCGGCCTGCAGCTAGCCAGACCGAGCCCAGGCCGAGTTCTGCCGCGACCCTCCCCTCGCGCCGCTGCTGCCGTCGCCTCGGCCAGCCCATGGCCGCCCCAGTTTTGTGCAGACCGAGGTGAGCTCACATTCTCTCCCTCGCGCCGTCGCCGCCCAGAGCTGCACCCACGGCCTCCCTCACGGCCCTCCGGCACCCCCGCCTCTGGCCGGGGAAGTCACCGCCGCCACGGTCCCCAGGCCGAGCCGAGCTCAGGTGGCCGCGCTCGAGTTGCGGGCCACCGCCGCCATCGCCCGTCACCTCCCTCCTCCTCTTTGTGACCCCGTGACCCCCTCGCCGCTAATCAGGGTGGCCCTGAGGTCGCCGTCGCCGGAGGAGCCTAGATCGAGCTTTTCTCTCCCCGTGCGGGCTAGGGCATCGTCGCCCATTTCTCCGGCTGCTTCTCACCGGCGTCTCTCATGAGCAGCAACCTTCCCCCACCTACCGCACCCTCCTTCCGCCGGCGCTCCCGTCGCCGAGTCGCCGCCGGCCGGATCCAAGTCACTCTACTCCGGTAAGCTTAGTGAAGATCTTTTCTTGAGTAGTTTACTATTCCGGGCAATCCGAGGCTTCTCGATCTCTGCGGAAGGGAGCACGATGATTGTGACTCATCGCTGATCATCGTGCTCACCTTAGTTTCTATCGGGGAGGCTCCGTTCTGCTGTTTCGGCGGTGTAGACCCTGATAGAGCCTTTTTGGCTGCTGTTTCTGGTTTGCGTGCGTTGTTCCGAGGATCCGAGGCTGTTCCGATGCCTCCAGAGGTGAGCACGGTGATCGCCGGTCAGTGCTGATCACAGTGCTCACCTTACTTTGGATCAACAGAGTCCGGTTAGTCCTGTTCGACGCGTTTTTCCCCGACTGCGCGTTGTTCACAGAATCTTCGGGTTGCGGCCGCGCCTCCCATAGTGAGTCGCTGTGCTCCAGATCATGAGCACGGCCTCCGGCACATCGAGACCTGTCAGTACGTGTCTCGACAGGCCTTGAAAGTCCTCGGTTTGCGTGAACAAGCCACTTAATCGCACAAATTACATGAAATGATAGGATTTTATGTAATTAGAGGGACTTTTGTACAATTGTTTACCCTAGGGCCACTGTGGACAGTGTGTATGAGTGTGTTTGACCTCTGGACTGATTGTCCATGATCCTGTAGCTTTCACGGAATTTGAAAAGTCGATTTCGGTGCGTTTTTCGGCGAAATTCGCCGAAAGAACGCGGTTTCAGTTCGGATTTCTTCCGACGTGGTTTGGTTATCCTGTGAATTATCGCTGAGCCTTGTTGGCTGGTCACCATCATTATTTTGTGGGTTCGGTGATGATGGGTGAGCGACGGTAGGTTCCGATGTCGAAATAGACGCTTCCGGGAACCCGTATTCGTACAATTATTCGGCAATAATTGTGTAGTGGTGTTATCTTGTGTTTGCTGCCAATACATCCAAATTGGTGTGTTTTGTGGTAGTGGGTGACTCGTGGTACGAGTCGGTGAGTTTTGGGACACTTAGTGGGTCCCGACGGCATCCCGGTGTGGTTTTCGGGACTTCCGGTGAGTTACGGTGATCGGTTTTGGGAAACCGATTACGGGGATCTTGTGTGGGGGGTTTGTGAGTCTCGTGCTTTGGGTTAGTAGTTTGGATACTGACCTGGTGGATCTTCTTAGGTCCGGTAGACTCTGTGCGTACCCGAATGAGAGTTGCGTAGGCTTAATTGTAAGGCAACTAGTACGGGCAGTCTTAGACCTTTTTGGTCTAGGCAAATAGTTAGGTCTTGGACCTAAGAGAGTCGGGTGCCATCGATGGTTTCCGATGGATAAGTTTTGACTTTGTCAGGTTATAGTTCGGTTCATTGGGAGGTTGTAGCCTCCGGGATGAGTGTTGGTACTCTAGCATAGGATCATCCCTATCTGTGAGCAAGTTTCGAAGACGAAACTTTCTTTAAGGGGAGGATGATATAAGGACCGAGATTTTGGCAGTGTAGCTAAACTCTCAGTTAACGATGTTTTTGTGTGTAATTTAATTACAAAAGCACTCGTCAAGTTTTGGAAGAAAATGAGTTAGAATGGAGATTTTACGCAATCTCCAAGTTTCACTTAAAGTGAATAGTAACTCAGTTTTCCGGAGAAGCCACGGTGCGAAGTTGGCTTCTGGCTCATATCAAACTCCGTTCATAGCAGTCCATAGCTCATTTCGAACGGTTCAACTATTCTGGAACTATTTGGCACTTACGGATTTTGAGTTTGACGCACGAATTTCGAGAAAATCCGAAAATACATGTTTATATGTATTTGTGCGTCATTTGGCCTTCCGGAGAGAACGGATTTCGTCGCGAATCCGTGATCGATCGAGGCGAACCAAAATTGTAGGTTTGTTGTCTCCGTTGTGCTGATCGCACTAGTACGATCCGTTCGCAAGTCTGACGGACGGATCTGCGGATATCGCACGCTGTTCGAGAAGGGGTCTTAGATGGCAAATTGGTATTTTTGCGAAAGGCGCGACATTTTATGTACCGTTTCGCATGAGAACGCACATAGGGGTATTTGCGCGTGTTTTACTCATGCTGTGGAGGACCCAGTTTGAAATTCTAATTTTTGGTGGACTTATTTGCAATTCTGCACCAAGTATTTATGGTTGCATTAGGGTTTTCCACTTGAAACCCTAACCTAGCCCTAGCCGCACCCCCCAGCCACCTTCATCCCACTTCCCTGCTCCGCCGCGCATGCGCAGGCCGCCACCGACCGAGCTCCGGTCCGCTTGAAGCCAGCACAGTCGCAGCCTGGCCACTTTTCTCTCTCATTCTTCTCCTCCACATATCCACCACTTTGGACCCGAGCTAGAGGGGAGGACTCTACCCATCTCCTTCGGCCGCCTCCACCCTGCCTCGACCTCTAGCGGTCGGTCACCGCCTCCCCAGGCCGCCCCGAGTGCCGCCACGCCGTTGTTGCCGGTCTGCAGCTAGCCAGGCCGAGCCCAGGCCGAGTTCTGCCGTGACCCTCCCCTCGCGCCGCCGCTGTCGGAGATCTCTCCCGCCGCCTTCCCGGAGCCCCAGCGACCTGTCCCGTCGGTCGTCGCCACCCCTGCGGGCCGCCGCCATCACCTCGGTCAGCCCATGGCCGCCCCAGTGGCGGAGAACATAAGGTGTCGACTTGCCCGCAGCGAGACGGCAAATGTTTCAAGTGCGGTCAACCGGGACATCTTATCCGGGAGTGCCCGTCGTGGACGTCGTCTACACCGACGGCGGCATCAGCACCGTCTACCCCGAGACAGCTCGCGGGGTTACCGCCAGCAATGTCGGCTGGGCGCGCGTCATCACCGCGTCAGCCGGAGGGATCGAAAGCGCCTAGCGGCCGAGTCTTTGCCGCTCAGGTGGAGGAGCAGCAACCTGCAGCACCCGACGACGTTGTGGCAGGTATGATTACGATTAATGGCACTAGAGCTAGAACATTGTTCGATACTGGTGCATCACGATCATTTGTAGGCTCAAAGTTTGCAAAAGCACATGGCATAGAGATGACACATAACGAGAACTACTGGTGGGTGAATGGTCCCGAGCACTCGTTTCGTGTTTATGATGAATGCTTGGAGGTTCCGGTGCAAATTGGCGACTGGATTATGCCAATAGACCTACTGGTGCTAGACCGGATGTGGGGCTACGATGTCATTTTGGGGACCAACTGGCTCTCCAAATACTATGCGGTCATAGATTGCGAAAGTAAGGTTATCACTTTTCGTGAACCTAA
>NC_033634.1:6350346-6390708 GCF_001540865.1 Ananas comosus | reverse complement strand
TATCGGCGACCCGGGTGTCATGTCGGAAGTAGGAGGCGATAATGGATTGGTCGGATCTCCAACGAAATGTAGCGGGAGGTCATGCAGTTTTCTTGACTGGGGCTCTATCGGCGTTCGTGGAGGGTTCAGATACACTATAAGGCGATAACATAAAGAGTAAAGGTATGTTGGAGGCGACGATTGCTGATCGAGTTTCGAGGATGTTAAGCAGATGATTCGACCCGTGGCTGGTGCGCTTGCGAGTTCGGGGGAGTTTGTAGTGTTGTTGATGTTTATGTTGCGTCTCGCGTGTTGTATAATGTCAAATGGAGGGATTTCATTGGATATGCATTGCGCAATTAAAGAGTTATGAGAAAGAATACCGGATTTCAATGACTCGAGTTGGCCGGCGGAGGTTGATTTTCAGCGCTAGTTAGAGGATTTATTATATGGTGAACTTGTGAGGTGTTACGATCACAAAGTCTGAAGTTACTTGTTACGAAGGAGTTGAATATGTAGACGCGGCGGTGTTAGAGTTGCTAAAGATATGCTGTCACATTACACGTATCCCAGGAAGGGAAAAGCCAATGTCGTGGCCGATGCTCTAAGTAGAAAATCGGCGGAGAACTTAGCGACGGCAATTACGCCTCAACCGCTACTGCAAAAGGAAATGCAACGTCTTGGGTTGGAGGTGGTGGCACCGGGAGTGCCAGCTACACTTGCTGCATTAGTTGTGCAACCGACCCTATTTGAAAGAATCAAAGAGTTACAAGCTTCGGATCCTTATCTCCAAAAGGTCCGGGGTGATGTTGAGAGCGGTAAAGCCGAAGATTTTGGCATTGGAGCCGATGGCGCACTTCGATTTCGAAGTCGATGGTGTGTACCAAACGATGATGAGTTACGAAGGGCGATTATGCAAGAGGCGCACCAATCCCCGTATAGCATACACCCCGGCGGCACTAAGATGTATAAAGACTTGAAAGAGCATTATTGGTGGCCGGGTATGAAGAGAGATATTGGGGAATTCGTGGCGCAATGTCTAACGTGCCAATAAGTGAAAACCGAGCGCCGATTTTCGGCGGGAAAGCTACAAAGTCTACCAATACCCGTTTGGAAATGGGAAGATATAGCAATGGATTTTATTACCGGTTTGCCTCGATCACAAGGCGGACACGATGCGGTATGGGTGATAGTGGATCGATTGACAAAATCGGCACACTTCTTGCCGATACATACTACGTGGTCGGAAGACAAGTTAGCTCAGGTGTATCTCGACGAGGTTGTGAGACTTCATGGGGTTCTAGTATCGATCGTGTCGGATCGAGACCCCATGTTCACATCCCATTTTTGGAAGAGCTTGCAAGACGCGCTAGGCACACGGCTCGACTTTAGCACGGCGTTTCATCCTCAGAGTGATGGACAGTCAGAGCGGACAATACAAATCCTTGAGGACTTGCTTCGAGCGTGTGTGCTAGATTACAAAGGAGGATGGCATGATTTCTTGCCCATGGCGGAGTTCGCCTATAACAATAGCTATCAAGAAAGTATCGCGATGGCGCCATTTGAGGCACTTTATGGACGCAAGTGTCGTTCTCCTATCCATTGGAGCGACGTGGGCGAGATAGCGGCTCTTGGCCCGGATGTAGTGCAGGAGGCGGAAGAAAAAGTTCGCCTTGCTCGTCAACGATTAGCGGCAGCGCAATCTCGGCAAAGGAGTTATGCCGACAAGCGAAGAAAGGATTTAGAGTTCGCGGTTGGAGACCGTGTATTTTTGAGAGTATCGCCGATGCGAGGAGTCAAACGATTTGGGGTCCGTGGGAAGCTAAGCTCCCGTTATGTCGGACCATTTGAGATATTGGAGCGTGTGGGTGCGGTAGCATACAAGCTCGCACTACCACCGAGACTCGCGGGAGTTCACAATGTGTTCCATGTGTCGAATCTTCGAAAGTATATTCGCAACTCGGCACATGTATTAGAATACGAGCCCGTGGAGCTACGTGAAGATATGTCTTATGAGGAGTACCCAGTGTGCATCCTCGATAGAGAAGTGAAGAAGCTGCGAAGTCGCAAAATTCCATATGTAAAGGTCCAGTGGAGCAACCACGCGGCGCGAGAAGCCACTTGGGAGCTCGAGGAAACCATGCGGCGAGAGTATCCGCATCTATTCGAATCGACGAGTTGAGGTATGCGTAATTTCGCGGACGAAATTATTTTAAGGGGTGGAGAATGTAATATACCGAAAATTCGGAAAATAAATATCGGACTTTAGTCAAATTGACCAAAGTGTGAAGATGGTACACTTCGGAAAGTCCGAAGGTGTTAATACGATCAAAAGTGAGTTACGGGAGGTTTTCGAGAGCTAAAGAATCAAATTCTGCAAAACTGCAGATTTTGAGCTCTCGGGGACCGGTTCCTAGTGGGAGAGACCGGTCCCCGAACGCATATGAAATGAGACAGCCGAAAAATCGGCTAAGTCCTGAGAAACCAGCTCTCGGGAACCGGTCCCTGTCTGAGAGACCGGTCCCCGAGAGACCGGTCCCACCAGGAGAGACCGGTTGCACTGCGCGCAGCAGCTCTGGCTGCGCTGGGACGACGTTCGGGAACCGGTCCCTAAAGGAGAGAGACCGGTCCCTGCCTGCGCTATCAGCCCAGTCCAGGCTGGGTGAAAGGGTAAAAGTTTAGGGGTTTAGCTGCAATTTTGCAACCCATTGAGTATAGTAATGGGGTAAATGAGACATTTCTCTCATTCTCACCCTCCCACACTCTTTTCTCTCCCTCTCTCTCTCTAGAAGACAAAGGAGAAGAAAAAGAAAGGAAGAAAAGAAGGGGAAGAAGGAGAAGAAAGTGAAGGAGAAGATCAAGAAGCAAAGAGGCTTCATCTTCTTCCTCTCTAGTTCAAGAAAGGAAAGCTTATAAGGTAAGCTTTGAACCCTAATCACGGTAGAACCTAATTTAGGGTTTGGATTAAGCTTGAAATGGGTTTTATGGAACCATTTGAGTATTTGAAGCTTTTCTTTTGCTTCCTTTGAGATCAAAACCATAGAAATGGTGAAGCTTGAGGTGAGCTTCATCACGTCTCATGGTGAAACCCTAAGTAGGGTTTTGATTTGTCTAAAGATGGTTCTAATGAACTTTTTAGAGTATAATGAAGCTATTTTTGCTTCCCAATGAGATCAAACCCTAGGTTTGATACATGTGTTGGAGCTAGGGCACCAAATTGGGGCTTTTGCTCATGAGGGTTTCTAAGTGCAATTGACCCTCTAGAAACCTAATTGGGGGTATTTCCGACGCGTTGGTGCGCTCGGATTAACGTTACGAAAAGTCAAAGTAAAGTTATGAGCGAAATGGCCTAATAAGGGTTCGTTTTGCCGCAGGTAAAGAACGAAAGGTCTAAAAATCCCAAGAAAATCATCGGAGCACCTTTGAAAGCCTACGAGGTGGGTGGTGCTTCTCAAACTCATTGAAATTCTCTCTATGCCTAATGTGTCATTCTTTGAGCATATGTTCTATATATTGTTGCATGCATATTAGGGTAAAGTAATGATGAAATGTGATGATTGCATGATTGTGAGCACAACTTGCATAATGAGATGGTTGAGAACCTAATAATGTCAAAACCCTAGATGTATGCATGAGAGAAAATGTGAGTACCCAAAGTGAGCAAAAGAACAGAGTGGCACAATGACATAGATCGAGTGGCATTTGAAAATGTAAAGTAAAGAGACACTAGAGATAGTGTGAGGTAAAGAACCAATGTAATGTAAAGAATGCTGAAAATGATAATGCTTAAAGTTAACGCAATGTGGGAAGTAAAGAACGTGAAAATGCTAGAGGTAGCCAAAAGTAAAGAATGTAAAGAATATAATTGCTAGAGTTAGCAAAAGTAAAGGACAATGTAAAGAATGTGATTGCATGAGTTTGCAACATAAAGTGATGTAAAGAACACTAGAGCTAGTGTAAAGTCAAGATTGAACTTATAAATCCTTTGAGTTAAGGATATGATCATACTTGCTATGAGTTCCGTGCTCGAGGGCGGTCGCTCCCCCTCGGGCGATGCGCTCCGGAGTTATGCATCCGGGTTGGAGTAGACCCGTAAGGACGGTCCTAGCTGGTGAGTTCCTGCGATGATGGACTTAATGTGAAGCAAGTTAATGTGGCGAAACCCCCGGGTTAGCCTTAATGATTAAAGAGCAAAGAGCAAAGAACAAAGTGTAAAGAACAAAGAACAAAGAGTAAAGTAAAAAGAATAAAGAAATTGCATAATCTGCATTTATTCAATGTTGAGCATATCCCTTGCTTTTGTTCAGGCATATTAGCATCATGTTATAGATTGGTTACTATATCTTACTTATCCTTTCTATTATGCCTGAGTTAGTCCTAGTGGGAAAGTCGGTGATGCTGGGGCCGAACCCACTGGGAACTTTGTTGTAGTTCTCACCCCACTATTTCCACAGAGCCGGGACCGAGCGAGCCGGCGAGCGACCGAGGTAAAGGAATCGCGCCTTAGTCAGAGGCCGCCAATGTTGGGTTTCATTTTGTAGTAAAGTACCTTATGATCATCTTTTGTATTTGATGATTAGTAATGTAAAGATAAGAATGTAAAGCTTACTTTGAGGAAAATGTGATGTAAGAAAGAAATGATGAAGTTATGTAATGGAATGCAAAGAATTCAAAATTACTAGATGAATGCAATGTATATGATCCAAAATGAATCATGTTATTTGTGAATGTTTAGTTTCCTTTTTCTTTCACTAATGGCCATTGCTTACCCTCGTGTAAGCCGTTTGTGTATGATTCCGCTAGTGCTTTTCTCTATTGATGAAAATGTGAATGTGATGAGCCTTGGGCGGATAGGGGAAACTCTGTCCGTTCGGCGTCTGTTTGACGTGCTCGGGTCGGGCCAAATTGGCATCGGTCCCGGGGCGTGACACAATTAGTCTACTTATATGAGTTGCATGATTTGCATATTGCATATTGTGAGGCATGAACATGAATTATATGATGTCATATATATATCTATTGGACTAACATGTTTGCAGTGCCTCCTTTGGACCTGGTGGGTCAAGCTCTTTTCTTGGGTGGCCGTACCCACTGGGAACTATGGACAACAGTTCTCACCCCCGTGTTATTTTTGGGGTACAGGTTCACACGTGAGCGGCGCGGCAGCGCGAGGAAAGGGCGTAGGTCTACAGTTAGCACCCTACCACTGAGACCAGGGATAGCAGTACGCCAATACCTTGAGTCGGCTACTTAGGGATATGAAAAATGAAAAGACCAAGTTGTAATAATCTCGCTAAAACTTGAGTGTAAGAATTGGATTGTATTTGGATGTAAGAATCAAAGAATGCAATGTAATATGTAAAATGTAATGTGAGATAAATGCGTGTAATAGCATAGATGTATTTATGTTTCGATACCTTCCTTATGCAATCTATATTTATATGATGTTCCTGGTTGGAACCTCGCGCATTGTATGGATTGTGACGCCTTGAACGTACAGGGGAGACTCTGTCTGCGGTACAGGAGAAACCCTGTCCGTTCGGCGGTCTGTCGGCGTGCCCGAATCCGACCTAAGAGGCGGGCTCGGGCGTGACACCCGATTATAACTCTGACGTCCCACCTGCTTCTTCTGTAGTAAGCTCTACTCTTTTTTTTATTTGATTTTTCTTTTACTTATATGATTATTGCTTACTTTTATCTTTATCTATTTCATATATAGTCGATTCCATCTTCTTCATCGGTCCCAGCTTCAGAGAAAAGACCAATAGAGCCTGAATAGTCTACTCCTCCGCCGCCTCCGAAGCGGCGTAAGTCCGTTGCCAAGAAACCGCATTCTAAGAGAGCTGAAGGCATGTCTTCGGCTGATGTTTTAGAGAAAAGAGCCGAAGATATACTTTCGGCTGATGTTTTAGAGAAAAGAGCTGAAGATATATCTTCGGCTGATGTTCTAGAAGGAAAAGCCGAAGAAACACCTTCGGCTGATGTCTCAGAGCAAGCCTCTGTTCCTAATGAGCCAATCACAATTGAGGTAAATCAATTCGGTTAGCTAAACTCAATCTTTCTTTTGTTTCGATTCATTTATCATTTCTTCTTAATAAAATAGTCACCTCCTGAAGACCTTTCAAGAGCCCATTTTTCTTCTTCTTTGGGGACGCAGATTGATAGACAACTCCGTCGAGAGGCCCGTCTTGAGAAGAAGTGAGAGGCAGAAAAGAAACGGGCTGCCCAAGAAATGATAAAGGAAGTGCCGACAAGTGATGTGGCACCGCCCTTCTCTACTCTAACAACAACAACAGAGAGGGAAAATATAGGCGCACCTTTGAAGGAGAGTGTTAAGGAGGCAAATGCAATACCCCACTCGACTCCTGAAGCCTCAGTGCCCGAAATTGAAGACCCTCTTTCTGCAACTCTTCATGCTCTGTTGGTTTCGAGTCCCAATTCCAACGAGAGAGACGACTTATCAACTGTCGTTATGTCAACAGACACTCAACAAAAATTTGATGAGTATCTAAGATTGTATAGTCATGGTCTCCCATCCTTGGCTCGAACTTCAGAGCAATTCGATCGGCTATGCGCACTTTTGTTTGATTTAGCCGATCAGCCAGACATTTCTTCTGCTGGCAAATGTTTTGTAGAAACTTTATCATCTCGGCTTTCTTCTTTCTTGTCTCAGCAACAATCTCCAACTGCCGAGTTTTCATCTTTAGACCACCACTTCCATCAAGTCGACCACTTCAAATCGACAGTTCCTGGAGTGGCGACTCCAATAACTGACATAAGTCGAGAAGATCAAGCCTTAAAAACCAAGAATCGGCGTTGCAGCAACGGATTTCAACTCTTAAGGAGGAATTAGCTGTAGCCGAATCGACTTTGGCTCGCACTTCTGAGCGTCGACTTCTTTTGCAAGATCAACTGAAGGTCAAAACGAGCAAAGGCATGAAGCTTCAAGATAAACTTTCTCAGCTTTACAAAGTGCATTCCCTGATGAAGCGTAGGAGAAAAGTAGCCGAGACCGCTCAAGCCAACTTAATAGCCGAATGGAATCAGCTTAAGGATTTATTGCCTTGATTCGGCTTGTCAATTGTAATAGTCTAACTCTGATTTTATTCCTTTTCCCATATGGATAGGTAGTATTTCTTCAGATATTTTTCATTGATTAGCTTCTCATTTTTTAACTCGTCTACGCTCTTTAAATAATATGCATTCCCTTTTGTAATTCTGCTAACCTAAAATGGTCCTTCCCAATTTGGAGACCATTTTCCATATACTCGGTCCTTTCGACCGATTGGGATTATTATTCTAAGAACCAAGTCTCCAACTGTGAAAGACTTAGCTCTAACCTTTTTATTATACGCACTGCGCACTCGGCTCTAATAAGCTTGTAAATGATCTACAGCCATCAGTCGAGTTTCATTCATTTCTCCTATTCTTTCATTCATTAAAATTTTATATTCATCAGCCGTCGATTCTTTTTGTTTTTCTACTCTCAAATAGGAAACTGTTATTTCGGCTGATACTACAGCCTCATGGCCGTACACTAATTGGAACGGTGTCATCCCTGTTGCCGTTTTTACTGAAGGTCAGCATGCCCATAATATTTCGGAAAGTTTTTCATTCCATTTTCTTGGATATTTTCCAATATGCCACTTCATAATATTTATGATTACCTTATTTGCTGCTTCGGCTTGTCCATTGGCCTGAGCGTAATAAGGTGATGAATGAAGCAACTTTAACTTTCTGGATTTGACGAACCGAACAAATTGCCCTCCGATAAACATTGTTCCTTAATAGGTTGTAATCGTCTCGGGAACTCCAAAACGATGAATTATAAAGCCTTCAAAAAAATCGACAATTTCTTTTTGAGTGACCAACTTAGCAGGTTTTACTTCTACCCACTTAGTGAAATAATCAATGGCCACTATCAGAAACTTATGACCAGCCGAAGAGTTCGGCTGAGTTTCTCCAATTAAATCTATGGCCCAACCCCTGAAAGGCCAAGGTTTAATTATCGCATACATCTCAGAGGCAGGAACTTTTTGTACTGAGCCATGAAATTGACAATCTTGGCAACCTTTAGCATATTCTATGCAGTCTTGATGCATAGTTTGCCAGTAATATCCTAAGTGTTGAATTGTCCATCTTAGCCTTTTTTCCGCTAAATGGGCTCCACACAAACCCTCATGAGTTTCTCCCATTACCAACAAAGCTTCTTTAGGCCCTAAACATTTCAATAAAACTTCTTCGGCTGTTCTTTTATAGAGCTGTCCGTCCAATAGACAATAGCCGATTGCCCTTCTTTGAATATTATAGTCGACTCGCTTATTAGGATTCTCTAAATATTCGATTATAACCTTTCTCCAATCTTCTTTGGCCTCTATGGGGGCGATTACAGTCGGTTCTCTCATATGAACCGATGGCAATAATCGTCGTTCTAGTTTTACTTCATCCCATTTCGGCTCTTTATGCCCTGAAGCCGATTGGGCTAGCTCATTAGCCTGTTCATTTTCTTCTCTGGTCATGTGTTCAAACTTGACTTCTCCGAAACTGCAAAGTAATTCTAAAGTTTTTCTCATATAATTTTGCAAATTTCGGTTCTAACATCGGTATTCTCCATTCACCTGTCTAATTACCAGTTGTGAATCACCGATGACTTTAACCGAATATACTTCTAATTCTTATAGAATTTCAAGGCCAATTATTGAGGCCTCATATTCGTCTTGATTATTGGAACAGCCGAAATCTAATTCAAAGGCAAATTGATGAATCTATCCCTCAAGAGACTGTATAACCACTCCAGCTCCCGCGGATTCGGCTGTTTTTGAGCCGTCAAAATAAAGTATCCAAGGTTGACAGCCGATTAAATTTTGTTTAATCAGCTCTTCAAATTCAACACATGGATGATCAACCAGAAAATTGGCTATTGCTTGTCCCTTAACAGCTTTTGCCGGGACATAGCTAAGAGAGAATTCGGACAAGGCCAACATCCACCGTCCGATTTGACCTCTTAATACTGGCTTAGATAACATATATTTCACCAGATCAGTTTTGCATATTATCGATACTTCGGTTAGTAAAATATAATATCTTAATTTTGTACAAGCATAGAATAAAGCCAAACATAATTTTTTAATTGCCGAATGTCGCTTTTTGGCATCTAACAATCACCTGCTTAGATAGTAAATGGCTTGTTCTTTTTTTTCTTCATTTTCTTGAGCCAACAAACATCCTAAATTTTCTTCTACAGCCAAAATGTATAACTTCATCGGCTGTCCTTGTTTAGGAGGCATAAGGACTGGAGGATTTGCGAAGTATCTTTTTATATTTTCAAATGCTCATTGTTGTTCCTCTGTCCAAATAAATTCTTCCTGACTTTTGAGCTGAAGTAATGGAGTGAAAACTCCTATTCTACTGGCCAAATTTGATATGAATCGCCGCAAATAATTAATTTTTCCTAATAAACTCTGCAACTCTTTTTTATTTCTTGGTGGCGGAAATTCTACTATAACTTTCGCTTCGTTTTTATCAATTTCGATCCCCTTTTTATGTACCAGAAATACTAAGAAATTTTCTGCTGAAACTCCAAAAGCACATTTTAAAGGGTTCATTTTCAAATTATATTTTTTTATTCTTTCGAAAGCGAGTTTTAAATCCGCCCAATGATCGACTTGTGATTTGGATTTTACAACTATATCATCGATGTAAACCTCCAACATCTTGCCAATCAAGTCATGAAAAATAAAATTCATTGCTCTCTGATAAGTCGCTCCAGCATTTTTTAAACCGAACGGCATAACTACCCATTCAAAGGTCCGAATAAACCCTGGGCATCTAAAAGCTGTTTTAGCTACATCCTCTTCGGCAATATAAATCTGATTGTAATCGGCATGTCCGTCCATAAAGGATAGGATTTCATTTCCGGCTGCCGAATCTACTAACATATCGGTCATAGGCATTGGATATTCATCTTTAGGCGTAGCCAAATTTAAGTTCTAAAATCAATGCAAACTCTAAGTTTACCATTTTTTTTCGTACTGAAACTATATTGGATACCCAATCAACATACTACAAGAAAAGACATTATTGGTGGCAAAAATAATGTGGCGATAAATTTTGTCGCCACTATATAGTTACTTTTTGTGGCGATAAAAAAAAATTACCACCGATTAGTTAACTAAAAGTGACAATGCTACTTTCGCCATTAAATGATTATTTTATTGCCACTATTTGGTTATCTACGGTGGCGATAAAAAGAATGGCCATCGATTAACTAACTTAAAGTGGTGATACTACTTTCGCCACTAAATAATAATTTTATCACCACTAAATCGTTATTTATGATGGCGATAAAAAATATTGCCACTAATTAATTAACTTAAAGTGGCAATACTACTTTCGCCACTAAATGATTATTTTATCGCCATTATAAAAAATTTTGTCACCAATTAATTAACTTTAAGTGGCGATAAAAAATTTTGCCACTAATTAATTAACTTTAAGTGGCAATACTACTTTTGCCACTAAATAATTATTTTATCGTCATTATTTGCTTACCTATAGTGGTGATAAAATATTTTGCCACCAATTAATTAACTTTAAGTGGCGATAAAAAAATTTTGCCACCAATTAATTAACTTTAAGGTGGCAATACTACTTTCGCTACTAAATGACTAATTTTTTACCACTATTTGGTTAGCTATAATGATGATAAAAAAAATTGACGCATATTATTAATAAAATTACAATAAAAATAAAATATTTAAAACGTTTATATCAAAATAATGTATAGTGAAGGTGAAAAAACTGTAGTTGTTAAAAATTGAGGGTGAAAATGTACAGAGACACATTCAACTTCAGATCATTTTGAAATTGCTCTATGAATTTTAATTTTATTTTGATTCACACCTCTGAACTTTTTTTAATTATTTTATTCTAGTTAATTTAGTTAAATTTTTAAATTCAAGAGCTTTATTAATTAGTGTTTACCTATTAATTATTTTCATTTATTTTTTAAAAATTAATTAAATTTAACTTAAATAAATAAATAAATTACAATTTATTAATTAAATTAAATTTTAATTTTTAATTTTTAAAAATTAACTTATTAAATTTAAAGTTAAATTAAATTATTTAAAATTAAATTAAAATGACTAAATTTGATTAAAATTTAGTCTCCAAATAAAAATTATATGGTGAATAAAATAATCACGCGGGCCAGTCCCCGTTTCTCTCTCTCTAACGTGAATACGAGAGATGGTTCTCTAGGACCCGTTCGCCACGTCACCTAAAAGGTTTCCTTCATCAGGTGGTAGTGAGTAGTGAGATAATGCAACTAATTTTTGTTGGAGGGTCTATAAGTGACACGGTGGACATGATGCAACTAATGTTTTCTACAATAGAAAATGTACAAATTTTTGTCTCCATGCACACACTGCCACGCTCTCTTTTTTAGAGCTTTCAAAATCTTTAAGTTTATTTTAGAGATTTAAAATATGATTAAAATAAAATTTTAATTTCATTTAATTACAGCCTAACTGCTTTGTTAAAAAAAAAATCCCTCAAAACCTCACACTCTCCCCTTCCCACAAACCTCACACTCTCCCCACGCTCACCCCCTCCTCCTCGCCGGTGAGCTCCTCGCCGGCGAGCTCATAGGCAACGAGTTCCTCCCCGCTGATCCCTTTTATGACGAGCCGTTTAGCATGGATCTCCTCGCCGTTGATCTCCTCGTTGTCGTTCTTCTTGCCGGTGAGTCCTTCGCCACAGATCTCCTCGCCAACGAGTTTATCACTACCGATCTCCTCGCCGCCAAGATTCTCATTGTCGATCTCCTCTCTGACGAGCTCTCCACGGTCCCGATCTCTAATCGAACAAAAAATCTGTAAAAAAAAAGTCAGAAAAGCTAAATTTGGTTGTGAATTTTGATTTCTTTTTAGATGATTCAACAATCCATGAATGATTAGGAGACCACATGTGGATTTTCCTTTTCTAGTTTAATTAATCTATGGATTTTCCTTTGGAGTAGTTTAATTAATCTATATTCGTGGAGCAGCAACCATTATTATCAGGGTAAATTGTGTATATAGTGCGAGATGGTGAATTTTGATGTTTGTTCTTTCCGGGCTTGCTAAGAAGATTACTATTTTATTTTGCAAAACAGTGTAAGCTTGGTAGAATATGATCCATACAGCCAACACCAGTAACATTTGAGGCTAAAGCCTTTGTTCTAGTGGTTGTGGTTGTTCTTGTGTAAGAACTATGGGCATAAACGCTCTTGCTATTTGCACCGTGCGTCAGCTAAGATTGAAGTTGCTGAATCAGTTTCCCTCATTCACCATTTAACACAGTGTTGTATTTAAACCGGCCGCATACAAAATTAATGGGCGACATGTCAAACTAAGTCCACATAATCATTAATCATTAATTCCTCCCTCTATATCTGGAGCAAAACTACATGTGGTCACTCCTAATTTGATCCCATATAACAGCTTGAAAAATAGTTGACTTCATCATTTGATCCCAACAATCTTACTTTTATCTTTTTCTGAATTCTTGGGGGACCTTATCTTGGATAGGGACATCATACTCAACTTCTATGTTTTCCTTTTCATTTGCTATGTTGGAGGGAATAAGTTTGTTTCAAGAAAGGAAAGGAAGATGCATATATGGCATGGACTATATATATATATATATATATATATATATATATATATATATATAATAAAAGCTGCTGTTATATTTTAGTGGAAACTCGGAGTTTCTGTGAATAGCAAGAAACAAAAGATATATAGATATACAATCGTTGTCATATTAAATTTGATCAATGATACGCAAAATGCATGAGAAAAGGCAAAAAATGGGATGATCTCTTACATATAGAATCTTAACTTGCTTGGTTAAGCAAATTATAGATTGCTCTTCGTGATAGGCTCTTAATACACTACAACAATGCTCTAGATAGTTGGTTACATAAACAAATAGACCGCAATCTTAATTGTAGATCATCAATTCTTTTCAATCAAAACACAAACCCAAAAGCTTATAACAATCTCATAGGCCAAAGGTTTAATAATCCAAACTAAGGCATAAGTACATTCAAGAAGTTTCAGAACTTAAGACGAATCTACACCGACGAATCTGAATGATGCTAAACGTGCTGCAGCATGTACCATGAAAATACTTGTATTATCTTATCTACTCCTAAACGCAATGAAGAAGATAACAACAATCAGATACTTTGTTGCTTAATGGGCTGATAATATGTGTCAACTAACTGAAAACAGAGGAAATAATTGAAAACGGAAAAAATATTTCGCTCGCAAAACAACAGGTGTCTTGTACAATATGTTTTAAGGAAATTTTTGTGCTCAATTTCCACAAGAACTATCAGAAAAATAAAAAATATACAATAGCTTCAATATGTCGCTATCCAAACAATCATTACTGCTCACGAATAAGAGGGAAACAAACAAATTAAATATTACCAACGCTAACATAATCTTTATCAAAATTCACAGCAGAACTGAATGTAGGCAGACTACTTGAACTTGCAAGTAAACTAAAAACTAAAGGCAGATTCTCATGTGACTAGGACCACAGCTCCAATAAAAGATGGTGCTCTCACTAATTTCTCAGGACCCACCTCTAAATTCTTCTTTTAAAAACAACAGTATATTGAATGCATCACGAAAAGAAGAACTCAATAAATTCTGACTCATCAATGCAGAACAATTGACACATAAAATCAAAGTTAGCAATCAATACACTATGAAAGAAGTGTTAGAAAGAAATCATGTGATTTCCAACCCTGTTGCCTCAAATGGACCAAAAAATCGCTTCCATGTCTAGAATGTGAAATTAAGCATACTTCACACAAGGAGATTCGTAGATAAATAGAAAGTAATAGATAAAATTAAAAGCACCTCACATCTCCCTGGAAATGCACTTCCAAAACTACTTACAGATCAAAACTAAATTAGCCATACTTTTACACAAATGAGATACTAAATCCCGCACCTCACAAAATTTCATGTTTGAACTTTCAGCAAAGAGTACTACTCATGGAACCTATCATGATGGACAAGAATTTTAGAAGCACCTCATAGAAGTATTTATGAGGGGTATGGAAACCAACTATTATAAAAATAATTGACAAATTTGGAAAAGTATAACTTAAACAAGGGTAAGGATTAAGAGTACTAATACAATGTGGTTATCCAACCCTACCTCAAAAATTCCACTATAAGGAGTTCCTTAAGAGATTCTTTGTCCTACCATGAACACAGATTTATATCTGTTGTCCAGCAAGATTTTGAGGTGCTTCTCCAGTAGTCCAGTGTCAACCAAAATAGAAAAAAAGGGGGAAAAAAAAGAAAAAGAAAAAGACAAGGAACAATCTTGACATGTAGCCTATTCTACTTCAAAAGTCATCTCAAAAGTTAGCTTTCTTGAATTTCTTCACATACAACTAATACCAAAGAGTATGTATGAGTCAATATACAGAAGAACAAAACAACCGAACAGTGACAAAAGTAAAAAAATTCCAACCTCATTCTGCCTTCAAATTTAACCATCGATGTTAAGTTCTTGACACATCTAGTAACAACATAATGTTACTGAGTCAAAAGCAAAGGTAACAAATCTACTAAAAGAGTCAAATTCGTAAGCCATTTGTAGCAAACCAGTGTCTGAAATTGACTGTAAGCACCTTAAATGCACTAAGAAGCCATGCAACCATATTTGAAACAAGAATAACTACAACCACATACGATAGGTAAATATAAACAATAACAAACTTACCAACAAAATATCACTACAACATGTCACAAGCTTATGTGCTACACAGAATCCAACTCCAAAATAAAGGTTTAGCTGGTAATGTTAATTTAAGTGGGCTTGTAATCATCCATGTTAAGGTAAACAATATGGACATTAGAAGAGGCGAATACTTGAGTAAAAATCACTTTAAATCTAGATATAACTTACTGAAATATATGGTGAAACAACAGTGCAATCAAATAAAGATATGTGTTTATATAGATACCTCTCTGACAAGATCACTGACCATAGAAACTCCAAGACAACCTACAGCGTTCCAAACCAAGTACGATTTCCTCTCATTTAAACGTCTACAAATGTCGATAACAAATTTGGAAAAATTAAAGGATCAAATGAATAAGCACCATTACAAATTTACAAGAGAGGATTCATTAGGAAAGAAAGATATTAGAAGCTCAGAAGCAGATAGTTATCTTAGTTACTCGATAAGAATACAAATAATAATGAATTTTAGTCTACTATTAAAATCCAACTATTTAATCTACTAAAGAAACTAGACAATAAAAATGGCAGACCTACCAATTATTTTGTTGGCATGATTAATATCCAATCCTTCTGAGTGTATTTGGGATAAAATCTATCTATATCTTTTCATATTGCTAAAGAAGCTCACTATAACATCACCTGGGAATGTAAAAAATATTATAAAAAGCCAATAGAGAACAATCTCTTTCATTCTTTTATATAAAGGACAATGGAAGCAAACTAGAACCAAATATAAAAAAGGACAATAGAAGCAAAATATATTTCTTGTGCATCCAAAATAAAAAGTTATACCTCGAGTAAAGGATGCAACAGGACAGTAGCTTGAATCTCACCACTTTTTGCTAATTCCGCAATCACCTTGTCGAAAGCACCATCATAAAGAAAAATTAAAATAGAGAAGTTTTGTGCATCACAATTACCACCCAAAAAAAGTTTAAATTATTACTAATTCACAAAAAGATATTTAATAAAAGGAAAGTGGATTAGAACTGCAAGCCCCTAAAGTTTGAGTATATAAAAACTAGACTAGACATTCTAAATACTATATAGAGATTATAATACATCAAACTACATTGTTTTCATCAGTATCTTTTCTAGCCCAACTTATACAGTCATTTAATTCATCAGTAACAATAACATCACATGACATGCATTGAGTGTAAGTTTCAGCATTATCCTGCAAATGTGCTCCCATATCGTATAAGTCTCTTGGTTTTGTCATGACAACTTGAGACCATTCCTCATATCTGGGGCCTTGTATATAGAATACTTGTTTTGTTTGAGATGAAAATACAAATGGATCATCTTTCAATAATCGTCCCATGTGTATCAACTTGGAAAAGTTCACTAGAGTGCATCCATTTGTGTCTTTCTTATGAAGAATAATCGTCCCGTGTGTATCATATTACAAAGAAGCCTTAGCTTCCTCGAAGGAATGCAAGAAAGAGCACAAGAGAACAAACAGGACAAAAAAATTACTATTGTGTTCAGTATTCACTAACTATCGTTACTATGTTTGGACATCATAAACAGTCTCCGAGATACTTACCTTCTTTATAAATATTCGGGGTTTTAATCTCTCCAGGTAATATAATCACTATCTAAAGATACCTTGGTTAAAGTCTAGAGCCAGGCATACCTCACTCCATCACCAGTTCCGACTAGCTAGGTTTTCGAAGCATAAACCCTTCACATTATAATCATGTCATAGAAATCTACTAAAGAGTCTCCTGTTTCTTCTACTTTGTCAAAAAGAAGCTCATTGACATGCTTTAATGCCCCACATAAACATTTGCAATCTAACCTATTCAAAAACATATTGATAAGAATCCCTTCTTTTTTCTTCTCTGTTTGAATAAAGAGGCCCAGTGTAAGTTCCTGCTTCTGAATAAAGAAGTTAATAAATACCTATCAAGGAGTGTTGACATTTTGTTGTGCTAATAGATACATTCTGAACAAGCTTATCTTCTCAAGGTCTCTAAGCAAATAATCACAGATCTGAAATTATTTCCCATGGCCTAGCTGGAATTGCAAAAAGATAGTGGATGGTGTTTCAATTAAAAAATACTGGTAAGGGATTATACCAGTATCGATGGTGATCTCTCTTGATCCGTCGTCCGAATTGGAGCTTAATTTTGCCAAAAACAAGCACAAGAAGCAGCAGAGGAAGAGGAGCGATGTGCCGCAGTTTGGAATTGAGCTTGGATTTGTGAAGAGGACCACCTGTGACAGAGATGTTAACTGGGATACAATCAGAAAAATCTAAATACCTAGCTGAAAATAACAAATCCAACTACAACACAACCAAGCAAAAATTAAGATATAGAATAAAAATTTCCACTCTACATGTACAATATCCAATCTAACACTATATATAGATCAAATAAGAAGAGAAGATCAAAAAATTATATGAAACTTCCCAACAGAGGCACAATCAAATAGCGAAAACGATAGATACAAATACTTAAATTGGGATGAATCCAAACATAATTATTGAAGAATATAACGATCGACGCACCTAAGGAAGCTTTGGAGCAGTGCGATCAAATCCACGCGATCAAATAGGAAAATCGCAGTTTAACTCGATCGGCTCAATCACTTTGAAATCACTCAGATCTGCGAAATTTGATCGGCAGCAGACAGATCGAAGAGAGCGCGAGGGAGATGAAGAACAATTTCGGGCCCTAAATGATCAATCGGACTCCGGAGACATCGAAAAATAGGCAGAATTAAAAGAAAAAAAAAAAAGAAAAGAACCAGTTTAGCCTGAGAATTCGATTGAAGCTTTGAACAGGACAACATAGCGAGTAGGATTACATCTAATTTCAGCAAAAATAAATATACGAGATCGCAACATATCATCCCTACCAAGAGCCTTCAAAATAAATACTCACTAAAAGGGTTTTCCCCAATTTAAATATAAAACCCCGATCATTCAGGATCGCGTTCTTCGCCAAAAAGCCTAAAAAAGGCGATAAATTAAGGAAAAAAGAGCCCAATCCGATCGATAGAGATTGAAAACGATCGCAAGAAACAGCGAAATCACAATCATGGCAATAAATGATGGAAAACTGGTTTAATGGGAGTGGAGAGAGAGAGGGACATGGGTTCTTTTTTTTTACATGGAAGTGGCGAGAGAGAGAGGGCTGCGGTTAATTGATGAAGCTGGGCGCTGTTGACGAAGAGGATCAGACATGTGAACCTCTTCATGTGAGAGACTCAATGGTTGCTAATTATTGGGTATAATTAAAAAAATAATTTAATATTAATTAATATGTTATATTGTTGAGAGCTTGAAATACTTCTCCCGTGTTTAAGATCTAAATACTTTTTAATTATCTTAGATTTAATTATCTTTTTTTTTTTTTGAGAGATAGATAGCACGCTATCCGCTTCGTTTATTTCATTTAGAAATAAACTTAGCTAGAAATGTGAATCAACTAGGATTCGAACTTGGGTCTCGGGTACCAACCACCAAGCCTTTTGCCACTTGCTCTAGGGACGATTAGTGATTTTAATTATCTTATTTCTAAATTAAAAAAGCTAATTAAAATTCGCTTCCTGTTAGCCATTTACATTTGTTGAGAGCTTGTAATAATTTAATATTAATGAAGTTCAGACAGAAGAATTTAGAAATAAGCTAATTAAAATCCTAATTAAAATAATTAAAAAATAATTTAATTAATTACGACGCTTTGGAAGTGTCGTCAAGATACTTGTTTATTGGCGACGCTTAATCATAGCGTCAGCATATATCAAATATTAAAGACGCTAGAATAAAGCGTCATCTAAAACGCGTCGGTAAAAATATATTTTGTTGTAGTGATATATTAATATATTAATTAGGGCTAAAAAAGATAGGTTGTTCTTGTGATAGAACAACCTGTTTGCTTCAAAAAGCTTGTGCAATGCCTTATATTTGCTTAGAACATGACTATCACAGTCATGTATTTATAATCAAGCATTAGGAACCTTTCAGAGAGTTGAATATTGATTTGCTTAATATCAATGATAGTTCAGATGAATAAGTTAATATTAATTAATTTCAGATTTGCAAGCTTGTCTCTCTGTCTTCTTAGAATTGCATTTATTAAAGCTAATATTCTAGCCTACTTCTAATACCTCATTAAATGGCATAGTAATTACGCTTAGCGAAGCTAGCACTAACAAAATGTTATCAAATGATCATCTGAGTGCAAATTATAAGTTTTATTAGCATCAGATTATGTCAGTTACCTTATTTTATCTATCAGAAATATAAAGTGTATATATAAGGCATATTTATACTCAATAGTAATCTGGTTCTCTAATATATAAAGGCATATTTGATCATATGGAGTACTTACTGCGGACAGCTTGAATAGTAATCTGGTTCTCTAATATAAAGTGTACATAACGGGCTGCTCTAATAAAATCGGCCTTCAAAAGATTTTCAATTTCATTCTTAATTTGAAGTACAATACTCGGCTTAAACCTACGAGCCGGTTGTTTATAAGGCTTATATCCCTTTTTAATAGACAGCCTATGTTCTACTATCTCTCGACTCAAACCTAGCATTTCTTCATAACTCCAGGCGAAGCAGTCTTTGTAATCTGCTAGCAATTCTTTCAGCTCCTCCTGTTGTTGAGCCGAAAGCTTGGCACTGATATAAGTCGGTCGCTTGTCCTCGTTGGATCCTAAGTTCACTTCTATTAATGGATCCTGAGTTTCTAACTTTTTGTCACCAACTTTAATAGGCGATTCTTCTATATTTTCTTCAGATGTCCGCCTTTTTGGTTCATCAGATATTTCTTTATCGACCTTAATGGCCGATTTGGTTAACAAGTCCTTGTCGGCCGGCTTGGCCGTTTTGTCAAGTATCACCTCATCGGCCTGACCAGCCGAATCATTTTCACAAGGTCGGCTCATTCGGCCGAAGCTTTTCTTGCGCTTCGGTTCTTGATTCTTGATGTTCCATTTCAACCAACTTGGTGGCTCTTCGGCTGCCACCATAGCTCCCTCATCTTTAGAGAGAATTAATTGTACACCTTCTTCAGTTACCCTTACAGAGGATATTTGATCCGAATCAGTATCGGCCCAATTGATATGGCCGATTTCTCCTGCATTAATGTCCACCATTTGGGGCCGCCCCTCGGCCCGAATTTCTTCCACTCTATCCCCTATCCACTGGAACAACTTCCCATGCAGCGTTGAAGGGACACATTCATTGGCATGAATCCAATCACGCCCGAGCAGTAAATTGTAATGGTTATCTGCATCCACTACGAAAAATGTTGTTCTTAAGATTTTAGATCCTACTGTGATCTCGGTTGTGAGCACGCCTTTAGCTTGTTGACCGCTTCCGGTAAAATCGGTGATAATTGTGTCGGTAGGCTTCAATTCATCTTCACTCTTGCCCAATTTCTTAAAGAACGAAGTAGGCATGACGTTGACCATTGCTCCACCATCCACCATGACTCGGCCTACTGGCCGTCCTTCTATTAAGGCCCGTATGAATAAAGGCCTCACAAATCTCGTTTGCATGGCCGATGGTTTCTCAAAGACCACCGAATCGGCCGGTTTGGCATCTTCCAGCTGTAATTGGGCCACCGTGAGCCCTTCTTCTTCATCGATCATCTCCTCATACTTGGTATACTCTGCTTTGAATGACTGAGGCAGAATATACACCATGTTCACATCGGCTGGACCTTCATCAGTCGATTTTTCTTATATCTTCTGTTTCTTTTCTTCAGATTCCTTCGCCGTCTCAGCTGAGGAGTCACTTTCCATTCGTGCCTCCCTTTCCTTGGGAGGCCATCTGTCTCGCTTGATAATTGTCTCGAGAGAGGCTATTTTTTCCTCTAGCTCTCTCTGAGTTACCTTCTTCTCTGGTTCGGTCGTAATTGGCCGCTCTACCTTCGATTTCAACCAAGGAACGGGCGCTGAACTGCCCGCTTCGTGATCATTCTGCATTGGTCCAAAAAGATGTAGTAGTTCATTGGGTTGTTTCCATACGTTCAGTCTAATCCCTTTTGCTTTTTTGTAGTATTGCCTTGCTTCGGCTTGCAACCTCTTGTAAGGACTGAGATTTTGATAGTGTAGCTGAACTCTCTGTTGATGATGTTTTCATGTGTAATTTAATTACATAAGCACTCGTCAAGTTTCGGGAGAAAACGAGCTAGAATGGAAAAGTTACGCGACCAGGACCGATGACTTAAAGTGAATAGTAACTCCGGCTTTTCAGATGAGCCAAGGAGTAGAGAAGGGTTCTGGTACGTATTGGACTCCAAACATAGGACTCCAATAGCTCTTTTTGAACGGCTTGACTATTCTGAACCCAATGGCACCGACGGAATTGGGTTCTGATGCTCGGTTGTCGGGAAAAAGGGGTTTAATTGATTTCACATATTAATATAGGTGGTTATGTGGTGGAAGCAAAGAGGGTTGGTTTTGTCGCAAATCGAAGACCAAATCGGACGAAACGAAATACAAGATTTGATGCCCCAGCCATGCTGAACGCGCTGGCGTAATCCGTTCGGAAATCCGACGGACGGATCTTCGAGAATCGCGAAAAGTCCGCTGAGGGGTCAAATTGGCAAAACGGATAAATCGCGAATAGACCCTATATTTTATGTGCCGTTTTGCGTGAATTCGAACGTCGAGGGGCTTGTGCCAATGTTCACCTACTGGCAGGGAACCTAGTTGAGATTAGTGGGCTACAGAGGACTTTTCAGCAATTTTCACCTATATATATATAGGTTAGCTCGGGTTTCACAAAGAAAACCCTAACCCGAGTCCACCCAGCTACCAGCTAACCCTAGCCGTCGTTAGCTTCATCCCTGCCCTGCCGTACGCGCGCCCTGACCGCCGGCGAGCTTCTCCGGTCACCGAAAAACCCTTCCGCACCACCCTCTCCCTCCCTCTCGGCCAACCACTCCACCACGTTGTGGTTGGGGGTCTCAAGGAGTCATCTAAGTCTAAGCGCCATCATCCTCTGGCTGAGACCAACGTCCGACACCGTCGCCGGACGTTTCCGGCTTCAGCACGCGCCTCCGGAGCCAACTAAGCGAGCTGCGGCCAGCTCGGGTCAGCCCAGACCGAGCAGGCTCGAGCTCAGGTTTCGCGTGCGGCCAACGCTCCCCATTGGCCGCGCCGCCTTCCGGCGACCTCCAGCAACCTTCGGCACGCTTCCCGGCCGTCCCCGCGCACCGCCGGCCATCGCTCTTCTATCCTGCGGCCACCGAGATCTGGTGCGGGCCAAAGCGGAGCCAACTCCGCCACCGTGCGCCTCCGCCCCCATGCGCCGTGCGCGCCATCTCCTCCTCGACCTTCGGCGACGGATCGTCGCAGTCCCGGGCTCTTTCGGCCGCCGCCTTGCCGCCGGCGCCCTTGAACCCCAGGACACTTTTGAGGAGTTGATCTCCTCCGCCGCGCCACCGGTTGCCGCCCGTTGCCGGCAAGCACCTTCCCCGGACCCCACGGACCGGCAGCTCCTATCCCCGGTCGGAGTGCTCGCCGTCCGGCCGCCGGCGGCCAACCCTAACTCTCCCCAGCTCCGGTATGTTGTTTTTACGTTCCAGCATTATAGTTTGAGTTTCCATTCAATGTTCCGGCGATCCGAAGACACCCCGACACCCATGGAGGTGAGCACGATGATCGTGGATTCGTGCTGAACACTGTGCTTATCTCTATTAGGGTTATAGATGCCCTGGTTAGCGAGTTAACTGCAATTTAAGCGCTGTGCGCGCTATTTCGTAGACTTTCGCGTCGCTCGTAAGCGTGCCACAGTGGCCGGTAGTGCTCCGAAAGGTGAGCACGGCCTCCGGCATGCTGAGACCTATCAACGGGCGTCTTGATTTGGCTGATTAACTTCTGATTTGTGTAGACGGACCATAAAAGCGCCGAAATCACATAAAATGATGTGATTTTGGGTAATCGGGAGGGCTTTTATGCAATTTTGTTCTTCGAGGCTGCTGTTGGCAGCAAGTGTAGGCTGAGCGTAACCTCTGGACTTATTTTCCAAGGCCCCGGCCCTTGCGAAAATCAAATATTGATTTTCGAAGCGTTTCTCGGCGAAATCCACCGACGCAGCTTCGGTTCGGAATTATTCCGACGGTGCTTCATGAACTATTGTATAGTCGCTGAGCATGGTTGGTTGGTCACCCAGGTCGTTTCGGGGGTTCGAAAATGACGGGTGAGCGACGGTGGGTTCCGGTATCGAAATTGACACTTCCGGAAATCTAGATCCGAACGATTATCCGACGATAGTTGTTTGGTTGTGTATTCTTGTGTTTGCTGCCAAGACATCCTTTTTGATGTGTTTTGTGGTAGCAGGTGACTCGTAGTGCGAGTTTGTGCATTTCGGGACAATTCGTGGGTCCCGACGGAGTCCCAGTGCGGTTTCGGGACTTCCAGCGAGTTACGATAGTCGGTTTTGGGAAACCGATCTCCGTGGGTTTAATTGTGAGGTTATGCTTAGTTGTGGGTTAGATATTAACCCAGTGGACCCTCTGTAGGTCTGGTTGATATTCTTTCGCAGTCAGAAGACAGGCGCGGCATTCTTACAGGTAAGTACTTCGATCCGAAGTTGGTACAGTGGTGCACGCTCGGTGATGGTTTCTTACCCTTACTCTCATTATTATTTGGCATATATATATATATATATATAGTGTTGAGCCTAGCACCCATGTTGTTTTGGTTATACTCTACTCAGATGTTTCCATACTTAGTACCATGTGTAGGAGTAGAGTAGTTTACTTGTATGTGATATCAGTGACCTGGTTGATCGGTTCTCACACTTTGTATCAGTGACCTGGTTTGTCGGTTCTCGTACTTTGTAGCAGTGACCTCGTTGGTCGGTTCTCGCACTTCGTATCAGTGATTTGGTTGGTCGGTTCTCGTACTTCGTAGTAGTGACCTAGTTGGTTAGTTCTTGTATCTCGTATCTGTGACCTATTCAGTCGGTTCCTTGACTTCTGTCGTTCGATGACCGTTGAGGTCATTGTACCCTGAGGGGTTGGATTGTCGACTAGTGGCTGACGGTAGTTCTGGATTTCAGTGATACATGATGTGATATTTGTGTGACCTATTGGTCGGTTCTTGAGTATATAGTTAGTTGACATTGAGCAGTACTTGCATACATTTGAGAGGATGTTGAGTTGTTCCATCCGAGTTGACCTGAGTGGTCGGTTCTAATACTTCCTTATAGTTTGATGACCTATTGGTCGGTTTGCCCCGAGAGGCGGTGATTGTCGGCTAGTTGCCGACGGTTGGCTTTTGAGCATATCAGTATTGATCGCCCGAGACTCGTACGCATTGCACGAACACCAGCGGTCTGATCCACCGCAAGAGGGTGTTCTTTTCCGAAAAAGTGGTTGGGTGTGCCAACCCGTGAGCCCATAGGCTACCTTGGGTTATATGCAGCCTGTGAGCCCATAGGCTACCTTGGGTTATACACAGGTAGAGTGGCAGTGGCATAGGCTTAAGGTTTGCCGTGCGGACCAATAGGGCCAAGTTTTCAGATTGGGTATATTTGGACTTATCGTCCGGTTGACGCATATAGCTATAGTAACGGTTGTTGCATGTATACTTACAGTCTTCTTTACAGTTGTCTTGCTACTATAGTTTTGATATCCTTGTATGCTTTCAGTTCTTCGTTACAGTAGCGGTAGTTATTCTTTCATATATATATCTCATTCGTTTATTATCGTTGCTACTGTATTTCACTTACCCATGCTATTTATTTCTTCCTGATCCGGTGAGTACTCCTCGCCTTCTTCGACTTGCGGTACCCACTGGGAGGGGGACATGTTTACATGTTCTCACCTCCTCCACCATTTTTCAGGTATTGCGGGCGGTGAGGGTGAGACGAGACGTGTGACACGTTCGTAGCGGTCGTTAGAGCTTCCGACCCGGTTTGTTCGGTTTAGTCGTCATCCTCTTTATTTCTATTGGTATAACTTAGACATATCATGGTTCAGTTTTTGGTATTTCAGTTAATTATTATATTTAGATTTGGCTTTGTAAAAGTAATAAAAATGATTCATGATTTTTGTAAACAAAAGATTTTCTACCCCTCGTTGTAGCGTTTTTAAAAGATAAAAGTTTTCGTATACGGAACAGTTTTCAAAAGGTTTTCTGTGGATTTATGTTAGACATTGAATGTAAATTTGTGATGTGAATGGTGAATGTATGAATGTATAGTTATCTCTATATTCATTTAGTTGTGGTTATATCCGGTTTACTTGTTGTACTTGTGCGATGCCGTGCAAATATAGAGGAGACTCTGTCCGTGTGAACAGTGAATTTTCTGTATTTGTGGCGGATCTGGCATACCCTGGGGTCAGGTTTTCAAAAAAAAAATTCTAGTTACTTCCGCTGTACTTTCAATCTAACAGGGACCCCGGGGCGTGACAGATTAAAGTGGTATCAGAGACAAGTTACAACCACAACACCATTCACAGGTTGTTTTGAAAAGTAAATGAAACTAAACCATTGGTTAGGTTGACCCATAGGAAGACCTACGGTGTATAGGCACGTGATTGCGGGGTTTGGGCTTGAGTCCCGGTGTGCATGTCGAGATTGGTAAACTTGAATGTACTGATATTTTCTTATGTACTACGATTTTCGCACAAGCTGGTGTCTCAGTCAGGAGTAGTGGCGGTGTTTTTTTTGGACATTGAGTTCCGGGGCGGCGTTCCCTAGGTGTTTCCACTCTTGTCAGGTGGGGCCTTTAAGGGCCAGGTAATCTTCGGCTTAGGTGAGTATCTTAACTGCCGATGCCCGGGCCACTCTTCCTACTGAGGACACGAGAGCTACTGCGAGTGTCTCTACAGAGACGGTACTTAGACTAGTTACGGTCGCGATTTCAGTGGGGCTACTAGGGTGTAGCATAGGGTTTGGATAGCGGTCGTTTAGGCGACTGCATTGTTAGTGTTGCTTTCGCAGATCTTTGGGTAAGGTTGTGATGCCTACCTCTCCTCCTTGATTGCTGATTGGAATCAGCGGTTTGGGTATTTTGACCTTTATCTAGTTTTTTCGTCAAATTGACGTGTACCAGAATCGGACGAACATAGTGTTGGTATCGGGTGTCTAGTGATGCATACATCGTATGCGGTTATTCCAACACCTAAATTGGTGTGATGTGGTTTAGTCCGTGGTTTGTGGTAAAGTTCGTTTCGACTAGAGAGACTCCAGGTTATTGTCGGAATTCTCGGAGCTTTGATTATAGCTCGGTTGTTGCGCGGAAATCGGTTAGAGAAACCGTTTCCTAAAGCCTCAGTTGGTACGGTTCGCAGCTTAATGTCGCTAGCAGCTTTCGGATGTTGAAAGTTATAAGACTCCAAGTAAGTCGGTTCATGGTCGATCTGTTTTCGAATGTCGACTTACAAAGTCGACGTTTCGACGGTGCTAGTTGTGAGCTTTGGTTCAGTAAGGAAATATCAGGTGGTTTGATATTTCGACGTGTCACGCTTCTACCTTGTTGTTGGTAGTGGATCTACGGATATTTCGCTTCTCTTTTGATAAGTACATTGGCTGCAGACAATGTACTGTCGAAAGTTGGGACGAAATACCTTTTTCCTGTTGGGACTCATGGATTGGGTCGGTATCTTTCTCTAGATTGTCTCGTGGGAAAGCTAGAGTGTCGGTCTTTTCTAACCATGTAGCGAGCCTTGGGTTATTCCCTGGCAGGTTTTGTGCAGTTGATTTATCGTCACTGCTGATGGTTTTGACCCTGGTTCGAGTCTAGGTGATCGTTCGTTTTATTGTTGTGCCTTCCATAGCTAAAAAATTTGTTTGGTTAGTAGTCTCGGTCTGTTTGCCGGAAGATGCGAAATTAGTGGTTGAGTGACTTGAGCCTGGTTGCTGGCTTTGATTGTCACAATCTGAGATAGCATGTAAGGTTTGCGACTTAGCTTATCGTGCAAACCTTAGAGTGGTATGCTTGTCTGGTTATTTGGGGACAGGTGCGCTTGGGTCTCAATGAGACAGGTATTTGGGTGTTGCTAGGAACATCGATCGCTAGGGTCCTTTGTAGGACGGCAGCGGCAGGATCTCGTAGAGATAGGTGTTGGGCATCACCGATGGTTAGTATCGCATATTGCGATTGGCGACCCTGTGCACCAACTAATGGACTTGCATCAGACGTATGTTGGTTGGATTGAAATATTGAGCGAACAAATTGTCCAGCTCAATTGATATTGTCAGCCTTGGACCTTTTGGTCTAGTGGAAAGTGAAGTCTTCGACCTAGGACTGTAGAATACCGCAGGTGACTTTCCATTGATGGAGGTTTTGGCGGTTTGTGTGGTTATCTGGTGGGAGACTGTGGTCTCCATAGTGAGTGTTATTGTCTCGGTTGTCGGAACAACGTTTCCTATTCGCTCGTGGTGAGCAGGTTGACGTTGTTGGTTAGTCAGAGTATGTCTTTTCGGCGTATGAAAATACACTCCAGACTTGTGGTGTTGACTCGTATCTCTTCTATGTGAACCTTCGACGTAGTCGAGTCGGTTACTAGTATGCGGATCAAGGTAGAGTGTATCTAGAGTTTCTGAGTGGAGAATTTTTATCTCAGAGTTTGCAATTTGGGATCTGATAATCCTTGTCACAGGACTGTCTTTGTCCGCAGGTTATGGGATGGTGTTGATCCCGATGAGTTTTGGTCCGTAGATTTTGGGTTGGTACGTTTTCCATCGTTTAATCCGAGTGGAACCGCAGTACTTTTCTCCCCACCTTTGAGAGGTTGATCCGTCCAGATTCAACCATATTGTAACTGACCAGTACTCAAGGTGATACCGCAGTGGCAGAGTAATGTCTGAATTCATTTACGGTGGGTACGTGGTCAAGTTTCGGGGACGAAACTTCTTTTAAGGGAGGGATAATATAAGGATTGAGATTTTGATAGTGTAGCTGAACTCTCTGTTGACGATGTGTTTGTGTATAATTTATTACATAAGCACTCGTCAATTTTCGGGAGAAAACAAGCTAGAATGGAGAAGTTACGCGACCAGGACCGATGACTTAAAGTGAATAGTAACTCCGGCTTTTCGGATGAGCTAGTGAGTAGAGAAGGGTTCTGGTGCGTATTGGACTCCGAACATAGGACTCCAATAGCTCGTTTCGAATGGCTCGACTATTCTGAACCCAATAGCACTGACGGAATTGGGTTCTGATGCTCGGTTGTCGGGAGAAAGGGGTTTGATTGATTTCACATATATTAATATAGGTGGTTATGTGGTGGAAGCAAAGAGGGTTGGTTTTGTCGCAAATCAAAGACCAAATCGGACGAAACGAAATACAAGATTTGATGCCCCAGCCATGCTGAACGCGCTAGCACAATCCGTTCGGAAATCCGACGGACGGATCTTCGGGAATCACGAAAAGTCCGCTGAGGGGTCAAATTGGCAAAACGGATAAATCGCGAATAGACCTGATATTTCATGTGCCGTTTTGCATGAGTTCGAACGTCGAGGGGCTTGTGCGCAATGTTCACCTACTGGCAGGGAACCTAGTTGAGATTAGTAGGCTACGGAGGACTTTTCAGCAATTTTCACCTATATATATATAGGTTAGCTCGGGTTTCACAAAGGAAACCCTAACCCGAGTCCGCCCAGCTACCAGCTAACCCTAGCCGTTGTTAGCTTCATCCCTACCCTGCCGTACGCGCGCCCTGACCGCCGGCGAGTTTCTCCGGCCACCGGAAAACCCTTCCGCACCACCCTTTCCCTCCCTCTCGGCCAACCACTCCACCACGTTATGGTTGGGGGTCGTAAAGAGTCATCTAAGTCTGAGCGCCATCATCCTCTGGCCGAGACCAACGTCCGACACCGTCGCCGGACGTTTCCGCTGTCAGCACGCGCGGCCGGAGCCTGCTGAGCGAGCTGTGGCCAGCTCGGGTGAGCCCAGACCGAGCAGGCTCGAGCTTGGGTTTTGCGTGCGGCCACCGCTCCCCATTGGCCGCGCCGCCTTCCGGCGACCTTCGGCGACCTTTGGCGCGCTTCCCCGCCGTCCCCGCGCACCGCCGGTTGCCGCTCTTCCATCCTGCGGCCGCCCAGATCTGGTGCGGGCCAAAGCGAAGCCAACTCCGCCACCGTGCGCCCCCGCCGCCATGCGCCGTGCGCGCCACCTCCTCCTCAACCTTCGGCGACGGATCGTCGCAGTCCCGGGCTCTTATAGCCGCCGCCTTGCCGCCGGCGCCCTTGAACTCGAGGACACTTTTGAGGAGTTGATCTCCTCCGTCGCACCACCGGTTGCTGTCCGCCGCCAGCCAGCACCTTCCCCGGACCCTACGGATCGGCAGCTCCCATCCCCGGCCGGAGCGTTTGCCGTCCGGCCGCCGACGGCCAACCCTAACTCTCCCCAGCTCCGGTATGCTGTTTTTATGTTCCAGCATTATAGTTTGAGTTTCCATTCACTGTTCCGGCGATCCGAAGACACCCCGACACCCATGGAGGTGAGCACGATGATCATGGATTCGTGCTGAACACTGTGCTCATCTCTATTAGGGTTATAAATGCCCTGGTTAGCGAGTTAACTACGATTTAAGCTCTGTGTGTGCTATTTCGTAGACTTTCGCATCGCTCGTACGCGTGCCACAGTGGCCGGTAGTGCTCCGAAAGGTGAGCACGGTCTCTGACATGCTGAGATCTATCAGCGGGTGTCTTGGTTTGGCTGATTAACTTCTGGTCTGTGTAGACGGACCATAAAAGCGCCGAAATCACATAAAATGATGTGATTTCGGGTATTCGGGAGGGCTTTTATGCAATTTTGTTCTTCGAGGCTGCTGTTGGCAGCAATTGTAGGCTGAGGGTAACCTCTGGACTGATTTTCCAAGGCTCCGGCCCTTACAGAAATCAAATATTGATTTTCGAAGCGTTTCTCGGCGAAATCCGCCGACGGAACGCGGCTTCGGTTCGGAATTATTCCGATGGTGCTTCATGAACTATTGTGTAGTCGCTGAGCCTGGTTGGCTGGTCACCCAGGTCGTTTCAGGGGTTCGAAAAAGACGGGTGAGCGACAGTGGGTTCCGATGTCGAAATTGACACTTCCGGGAATCCAGATCCGAACGATTATTCGACGATAGTTGTTTGGTTGTGTATTCTTGTGTTTGCTGCCAAGACATCCTATTTGATGTGTTTTGTGGTAGCGGGTGACTCGTAGTGCGAGTCGGTGCATTCCGGGACAGTTCGTGGGTCCCGACGGAGTCTCGGTGCGGTTTCGGGACTTCCGGCGAATTACGATAGTCGGCTTTGGGAAACCGATCTCTGTGGGTTTAATTGTGAGGTCATGCTTAGTTGTGGGTTAGATATTAACCCAGTGGACCCTCTGTAGGTCTGGTTGACATTCTTTTGTAGTCAGAAGACAGGCGCGACAGTTGTACAGGTGGGTACTTCGATCCGAAGTCGGTACAGTGGTGCACGCTCGGAGATGGTTCCATACCCTTACTACCATGTGTAGGAGTAGGCAGTAGTATACATATATATGATATCAGTGACCTGGTTGAGCGGTTCTAGCACTCCATATCAGTGACCTGGTGATACGCTACTCAGAACTTTCCATACTCAGTCACCATGTGTAGGAGTAGAGTAGGTTACTCGTACGTCATAGCAGTGACCTGGTTGATCGGTTCTCACACTTCGCATCAGTGACCTGGTTGGTCGGTTCTCGTACTTCGTAGCAGTGACCTCGTTGGTCAGTTCTCGCACTTCGTATCAGTGACTTGGTTGGTAGGTTCTCGTACTTCGTAGCAGTGACCTGGTTGGTCAGTTCTTGTATCTCGTATCTGTGACCTATTCAGTCGGTTCCTTGACTTCTGTCGCTCGATGACCGTTGAGGTCGGTGTACCCTGAGGGGTTGGATTGTCGGCTAGTGGCTGACGATAGTTCTGGATTTCTGTGATACATGATGTGACATTCGTGTGACCTATTGGTCGGTTCTTGAGTATACAATTAGTTGACATTGAGCAGTACTTGCATACATTTGAGAGGATGTTGAGTTGTTCCATCCTAGTTCACCTGAGTGGTCGGTTCTAATGCTTCCTTATAGTTTGATGACCTATTGGTCGGTTTGCCCCGAGGGGCAGTGATTGTCGGCTTGTTGCCGACGGTTGGTTTTTGAGCATATCAGCATTGATCGCCCGAGACTCGTACGCATTTTACGAACACCAGCGGTCTGATCCACCGCAAGAGGGTGTTCTTTTTCGAAAAAGTGGTTGGGTGTGCCAACCTGTGAGCCCATAGGCTACCTTGGGTTATATGCAGCCTGTGAGCCCATAGGCTACCTTGGGTTATACACAGGTAGAGTGGCAGTGGCATAGGCTTGTGGTCTGCCGTGCGGACAAACAGGGCCAAGTTTTCAGATTGGGTATATTTGGACTTATCGTCCGGTTGACGCATATAGCTATAGTAGCGGTTGTTGCATGTATACTTATAGTCTTCTTTACAGTTGTCTTGCTACTATAGTTTTGATATCCATGTATGCTTTCAATTCTTCATTACAGTAGCGGTAGTTGTTCTTTCATATATATATCTCATTCGTTTATTATCGTTGCTACTGTATTTCACTTACCCATGTTATTTATCTCTTTCTGATCCGGTGAGTACTCCTCGCCTTCTTCGGCTTGCGGTACCCACTGGGAGGGGAGACATGTTTATATGTTCTCATCTCCCCAACTATTTTCAGGTATTGCGGGCGGTGAGGGTGAGACGAGATGTGAGACACGTTCGTAGCGGTCGTTAGAGCTTCCGACCCGGTTTGTTCGGTTTAGTCGTCATCCTCTTTATTTCTGTTGCTATAACTTAGACATATCATGGTTCAGTTTTTGGTATTTCAGTTAATTATTATATTTAGGTTTGGCTTTGTAAAGTAATAAAAAGGATTCATGGTTTTCGTAAACAAAAGGTTTTCTACCCCTCATGGTAGCATTTTTAAAAGATAAAAATTTTCGTGTAGGGAACAGTTTTCAAAAGGTTTTCTATGGATTTATGTTAGACATTGAATGTAAATGTGTGATGTGAATGGTGAATGTATGAAGGTATAGTTATCTCTATATTCATTTAGTTGTGGTTGTATCCGGTTTACTTGTTGTACTTGTGCGACGCTGTGCAAATACAGAGGAGACTCTGTCCGTGTGAACAGTGAATTTTCTGTATTTGTGGCAGATCTGGCATACCTTGGGGTCAGGTTTTCAAAAGAAAAATGTAGACGCTTTTTCGCTGTGTTTCAAACTAAAAGGGACCCCGAGGCGTGACACCTCTGCTGCTGACGCTTTTGTGTTTTTGTTAACATCGACCCTTGCCATTTGGCCGATGGTTTGGCTTCGTGCCACTGATCAATTGGCACGTTTGTCGGTACTTTCACCGTTCTTAAATGGTTTCTCAAAATTTCTCTTCTTTCCTTTGGTCTCGGCCACGGTTGTATGCCGAGCTCATTGACTAATCTCCGACCGAGGAATTCTAAATCCCCCTCGGTCATCCTCTCAAAATCTGGTTCTGGTCTCAGCCTGGCTTGATGCTGCTAGTGTGGCTGATACCCTGAAAATCTTTGTTTTGAGCCGAATGATTTTTCTGGGTAACTCCATCGGTTATTGTGCTCCTCTCTCATGCTATTGTAATAGTCATTCAAAACTTTTTGCATCAACAAGTCTTTCTTGTTTTTTATTGAGTCGACTTCTGGCTCGGACTCGTTGGAGGCTTTATCTGAGCCATCCTCTGACTTGTTGTCTCCTTCGAAAATTTCTTCCCATTCCTCAGGAAACGCCATGAATTCCCTCCATTCATTGTGCATTTTCTTCTCATTGATGATTGCTTCCCAATCTTTCTTGGTCATTTCGGCCTTGCATTTTATACAAAACCAAAGAGTTCTTTTGGTGTAGGCGATGCTCTCGGCAGTCTTCTTGTTTGCGACTGCCTTCCCTTTGAAATCCATCATATTAACCTGTGATGGAAAAGGATTCTTGTCAATTTTCATATTTTTATTTTCTGGGTCGGCAAATATGAGCCGGCCTTCATTTATTTCTTTTTGAATCTGCCTTTTAAAGGCAGTGCATTCATTCGTTCTATGGCTCCATGAATGGTGCCATTTACAGTATCTTCTCCTTTTTAATTCCTCTCCAGGAGGTATAGTTTGACCCTCCTGTTGCTGAATTCGCCCATCCTTTAGTAACCGATCAAAAATTAAATCGGTTTTAGACACATCAAATGAATATGTGTATGCTAAGACTCGTGCTTTTGCCTCGCTTGATTTAGTGGGCTTTAACAAAGCACATTTATACGGCTGGTGGTTTTTTACCATCTCCGCCACATATATTTCGGCTTCATTTGCCGAATCCTCTGTTTCCTCAGATGTATTCGGCTCCTCTTGAGCCGAAGATTCTTCAAGGAAAGAGATATTCTTCTATTTTCCTTTGTTCCAATCTTTGTTTCGGCCCCATCTAGGCCGATCTTCATTTTTTTTTTTTTTTTTCGGAATTGCTCATATTGAGCAATACGAACTCCCAAATTAAATAGATTTGGAAAATATTTATCTTCAAAATGATCTTTTATTTTGAAATGTAAGCCGTTGAATGCCATCTTGGCAAACTCTGATTTCGGCATCCTTACAAAACAACGGCTCCTGGCCGTTTTGATTCGGTTTAAGTATTCTTCAACCGATTCCCCTGTTCTCTGCCTAAATTGAGCAAGATCAGCAACCGACAATTCTGGTTCTGATCTATAAAATTGTTCATGAAATTTCGTTTCTAATTCGTTCCAATCTCGGACGGAATTAGCAGATAGACTCGTGTACCAAGTAAAAGATGTCTTGGTTAACGAGGTATTAAATAATCTAAGTTTTAAGAATGGATCCGCAATGGCTTCTCGGCATTGGGCCGTAAACCGTGCAACATGTTCGATTGTGTTTTCGATCTCATCACCGAAAAATTTGTCAAACTTCGGCATTTCCAATTTGCGGATAAGAATGCTCTGCATCTATATTTATAGGATAAGGAGATCTAAATACAGGCCGCATTGCCGGCCTTGCGCCAACTCCGAAAGTATTTCGAATAGCTTTCTCAACCTATGCGTATATCTCATTATTGTTCCCCTACAAAGGAACTTGTTCTTGTACTACATTCGGTCCTTGTGGTAGTCCGAAATTCTGTACAACAGGGTTAACTCCTTGTATATTCGGAGCCTGCCTCCCAGCTCTAGCCCCTACATTTTGGGGCTAATATGCTGCTACTAGCGGAGGAGGTGGTAATCCCCACGCTATCTCTCGCTGCTGTCCGGCATTAACAACAGCTAGTCTGCAAGCCGCCTGAAATGGTGCCCCCTGGTATTGGGACCTGACCATTTGCAAATGTTACAGGATTTTGTAACACCGGTGTCATTACAGGCCCTTGTAAGCCTGTCACAAGTTGCTCATTACGAGTCAATAATTGTCTTATTCCGGCAATATTCTTGTTGGAGGCCCTGATTGCAGCTAGTACTGTATCTAACCGAGCAGTACTTCTATGACTATTTTGGTCCAATATTTGTAGGACCCATGCCATTTGTCCAAGCGCTTGAGCCAAACTAGGCTTCTGTTGGTCAGATTGACCACTAGTCTCACTCTCGACAGGTAAGACTTCTTGGCGCTCTCCAGCATTATCCGAATTGCTGGGTTGATCGCTCCTGAAATTTTTAGGAACGACCCTATTGCGTAAATTCATGGCGTTATCATCAGCCATGATTTCAATACAATATAAATTTACCTACATTCAAGTCCCACCGGGCGTGCCAAAAATTGTTAGGAACAGAAATCCCTGAACCTCGGGGAACGTGTAGGGATGCGAGACGGCTACGAATAGTGAACCTCGAAATTTGCGCCCTTCAACTGGATCAAGCGATTTGGCTGACGAGGGATCGGATCAGTCGAATTCGAAAATCTCTACTGTAGAATCGGTTCGGCTGGATGAGCCGAATGTACGGACTGCACAAAGACTTGAGTCGGCAGAAGAGCCGAACAGATGGAATACACAATGACTGGTCGGCTGATAGAGCTGAATGCCTTTATATATATTGAATGTAACTTGTGGAGACAGTACAAAAGTCGAGTGTGCCTGAGGGCATACAGACTCGGCTGATCTGGCTAAAATTCTACTCCTAGAGAAAAGCGGTAAGTGTAGGAAAGTAAAGGATTACAAGTACACTACTCCTAGAAAATGCGAGAAAATTGCAGAGAAAATAAAGGTGGTCTTCTGTTCTCGGGAAAAAGACCTTTTCTCAGGGTGTTATTTACCTAGTTATAACTCGCCCATATTGATCAGTTATTATCCATGATCGACCATTCTCCCTATTTTTTCGGGGTCACTTCCAGCCAATCGGAATCGCTTATAACCGCTTGCGGTTACTGCAACTTCCCTCAGCCATATACGGTGCTTCCTCCAATGCTCCTGGTGTACATAAAAATTTCTATTCTTAAGGAACAGTTGGGTGGAGTACCGGTGTACCACCTGGCTGCGCCTTATTGGCCCAACACGCTCAAAACTCACAGTGGATCGAATTACAAACGTGACTCTAGAATAATAGGTTTATGGAGGATGTGGTTTCTTGTTATGTTTCTTATTCCATCTTATATGAGATTGCCCGTATATTTATAAGAGATTCCAAAATCCTTATAGGTACGTAAGAGAAAAGGCCAAATTGGTTTATAATTGTTATTCTAATATAGTTAGAATTTATCTCTAATTAGCTTTTCAATTTAAAAGTGAGATTAATCCTAATGTAATTTGACAACATAATAACAATCGGATCGAGCCCATTATGGGCGCACCTGATTCGATTTAACCGAATGCTAGATATTGAAACCGGAGTTTAAAAAAAAAATGATCGATAAATGCTTGGCACATGAATGAATAAATGCATTGTGTGCTGCAATAATTTACTCGTCAAAAATTTATTTACGCACAAGGATTGAAGTAAAACTCTTTTAAATGTTTAAGACCTCAATTGTCGAAGTTGAAAGTTCAAGAACAAATTCGAAACTTGGTTGAAAGCTCATAGACTGTTGGTACAACTTAGCCAAAAATTTTTGCAATATTATGATCCTTACATCACTCATGCATCATTTTTCTTTAGTTTTCGGAGCGAAAAGGATGGGTGAAGGAGTGATAGCCGTTGTATGAAACCTGCAGCAACATTAATTTGGTATGACGTGTGACGTGTTATTTATCTCCTTTGTCGGAAGTGTTAGTCATCTAGGAAAGTTCAAACCAATCACGGCACAAATACCTTGCTTAATAATTGTAAGTTCTGGGGACTACTTCTATGTAATTATTTTCTTCAATATTGTTAAGTGTAGCTTTTATAAGATGCAATCAGGATGGTACTATCTAGAACGCAATACAAGACACAATGGAAAATATCTACTATCTAGAACGCAATACAAGACACAATGGAAAATATCTATAATCTATCTATAACTCTAAATGAAAGCACAATCTTTCTTGCCACGTGACAAGAAATCCTTCATCCTTTCATCCTGCTTTCACAATATTTGCATCCCTTTATCCTTATTAAAATTCTCATAAATCCTCACAATATGTCTTAGATATAGGGTTTAAGAACCACTTTAAAGCATTTCTCAACCGTTCACATATTCATCATTAATTTATACGGAGATCCCTTAGTTTTTAGATTTTTTTAAAAAATCCTAGAAACCTAAAATATATATAAATATATATATACACATATTATTTTACTAAATTTTTTACTCGAAGTATAACTTTTCTCCTTTCATTTTTTTATAAATATCTCATCTTTTTTTTTTTATAAACTAAAATCTCATTCACAAATTTAAAATATCTCATCGTTTTTTTTAAAATATAAATATCTCATCTTTTTAAAAACCTATTCTTCGTAGATGTCATATATATATATATATATTATATATTATATATATATATATATATATATATATATATAATATATATATATTATATATATAATAACAGAGTGAGGCTACTAGCTATCGACAGCCGGAGCCTTCCACGTGGCTTTCCAGTTTTTTTTCGGATTGTTGCGAACTTCGAATCGTTGAATTGGCTCCTGTTAAACTTGACAAGATATTTGGAGTACCTAAAAATAAATTTTATTATTTTCGATATCAATTTGCCTAATGATCGAATGGCTCAAAATCAACAAATTTCAATGGCCGTAGTGAGCCGCTCTTGACAGCTTACTACGGTGTATGAATATATCAAGATCACGTGAAATTCTTGATAGTTCTTATAACATATTCTTGACTGTTCAAAATTTTCAATTCGTCATACCTATTTAAGTTTTGTAAGATTTTATTTTCCCGTTCACGTTGATTTCTTGAACGAGCCTTTCGTTGTCACAAGCGCCCATTGTAGCAAAATGAATCTTTAAAATCATATCTAAATGTTATTTTCTAGTACTGTCAAATATCCAGACTAATTTATCTGGAGCTCGATGACGATTATTCATAATCGCTAACATCCTTTTCGAAACACTAGCTAAGCACGGAACGGCCGGCGTGCTTTTCCGATAGCATTGTAGCTCACTATATATCTACTAGTATTAGTATATATATCAATATATACTTATATATATATATAAATATTCATATATATATATACTTATTTCTATATCACGTATATTAATCCAATGTGTAGAATGAGTAGCGCTCTGGTCGGCCTCCTTATTTAATAACTTTTTCGTAGATTTTTTTTTCTTTTCTTCTCAATATAGAGCATGCTCATGCGTTATGATGATATGTTTACGATCTTAATGTAATAATTGTTGACACGAATAATTACCTGGGTTTCTTAAAATTGGTTCTTCTACTCTCAAGTATTTCTCCGCATTATCCCTAACTATTCATATATAGTACCGTCCGATGAGATTAAACTAAAACTCCTAGAGAGGTGTTTAGTTTTTTTCTATAAATTATTTGTGAAAATAATTTTCTAACTGAAAAAATAATTTTCATTCGTTTCAAATTTCATAAAAAATAGTACTTTATTTTTCTAAATTTTTTATCAGAGAAATAAAAAATTATGGAGAAATGTGTTTTTCATGAAAAAATAAACAAATAAATTTTTTAAAAATAATTTTCCACGCTTTTTCAGGAGTCAAACACTAGGTTAGGACTTATTGTTGGTTTTAACTTGACCCAAATCCAACAACCAATCAACAAAATTATCCTGGCTCTATCCAAATCTTAACCGGGCTCGAGTCCACATATGACCCAAATTTTCCCACTAGCTAATTAAAAACCCTCCATATTCCTTAATAATTAATTAAGATGTTACAAATCCCTTAATTTTGTTTCTCCCACTACCATTAATTGATTAATTATTATTACACCTCAATCTAAGAGACCTTCTTACATTCCTTAAAACGTATATATGCATGCATGCCTTTTCACTTTTCATTTTTCTATTTATATTTATTAATCGATTCCACCTCTATAAATATGAATATTTTCATGAACATCTATCTATTCATATGATCACTCACAAGTGTCTCTACTGAAGTTTCTCATGGCTTCTCTCTTCAAACAATCTATTTTCATCTTGCTCGCAGCATCCTCCCTCGCAACCGTGTTTAAGATGACGTGGTACTTCCTCCTTAGTTTAGGGTTTTTCTAATATTTTTTTTCTTCTTTCAATTATACTCTTTTTGCCCCCTCATCTACCCCATATAATTTAACCCCCTACAATTATTAAATTACCCGATCGGCCTTTCGGCCCGCCTGCAGTCGGACGGCATGAAGCACTGCTGGGACTTGCTGGTGGAGCTTCGGTCGTGCACGGGGGAGGTGATCCTCTTCTTCCTCAACGACGAAACGTACCTGGGCCCGAGGTGCTGCCGGGCCATTCGCGTCATCGAGCATCCCTGCTGGGCCACTGACGTCTTGCTGGCGTCCCTCGGCTTCACGGCTCAAGAAGGAGACATACTGCGCGGCTACTGCGATCCAGCTCCGACCCGTCGACGCCGTCGCCGCCACCGGCCCCGCCGTCTATCTCTCCAAGGCCAGCATCCCACTAGAATCGAGAAATGGTGTCTGGTGTTTTTAACTGTTAAAGTGGTGGCCCATGCACATAGGTTTGCATGGTTTGTATTAGTCACTTTGATGTGAGTCATACCTATATATGTGTGTGTGTGTGTTAGGGTCAAATGGGCTTAGTATGGTTGGGTCATGTGTGAACCTGGTATGAGTCATTATTAATCCCCAATGTGTAAGATGACATGGCACTTCTTCCTTAGTTTAGAATTTTTCTATTTTTTTTTCTTTTCTTTCAATTATATTCTTTTTTGAACCGAACCACCAAGTTTTTTTTACATATGTATTTTTTTAAAAGATTTTTTAAATCCGAACTGGTCTATTTTGGTTTATTGTATTATTTCTTTGAATTCCGATTCTTTTTTCTCTTCTTTCAATTATTCTGTTTTTGACCTCTTCTTTTTCTATTTATTTTTTTAACTTGAAGATCGATCATATAGGTTTTTGTTGTTGCATATATTGTTGTGTCGAAACTAAACTATAAACGAAAACTCTGATTTGTTATTGAACTGGCTTCATCTCCTAACTTTTTTTATTCGGGTTTTTTTAAATCGAGATCGAATTTGTAATTTGTAGGTTGTAACTCTTTCCATTAAATATGATATAGCTTAAGTTAAATAATAAATCATCTAAAGTAATTCACATCACACCAGACCCTAAAATCTAATATCTTAAATGGATGTAAATTTGCATATATATAGTATCATCGTATATTGCTTAATGTTAGAGTCTTTATTATAAGACTATCTTCTTTTTTGTAATTTTGTATTTAATGATTTGCTTTAGCTAGAATTTATAGTTATCGTTAATATTTTTTCTTTACTTGATTATTTAATAGATATATTTTTTAAAGTAAAACCACGTGTTAAAAATAAAACAAAGCCCCTGCGTTATTCTCTCAAGCAATAAGTAATGCATCCTAACTGTTACATGTCGACAGTCAACTTTCCGCTGTTCTTGCAAATCTGCGCACAAGTCTCGCCGTCTTTTCTTACCCCCTCTCAGATATGGGATCATTACTATGGTCGCAGACGAACAGCTTCTGTTCTTTGTTGATATGTGCAGGTTCCGTAAGGGGTAGCCGTTATGAAATAATTTACAGTTGTCATATTTAATGTAATTTTGAATTTATAATGTATTTTAGATTTTGCCTTATAGTCCTACTATATGTTGCTCAATGTATTACATCTACTACTCGTTTTTATTTTATTGCATTTCCTATCCACAATATCAACTAAAATGTTATTTATCTCATTCACAATCCAGCTTATAATTACAAAATATAACTAATCGAACAAATTAAAGCTTAACGTAATGATGCTATGATTTTAACAAATTGGCACTCTAAATTAAAAATGTGTACATTCTGAATATAATTGATTTTTTTTTGATTCTTAACATTTGTCTTATCTAATTTTAATCAGTCGCTTTTCTATCTAAAATACTTTATTATATATATCAAACAACACATTATAATTACCAGCCACTTCTCTCAAAATTTAAACCTGTAACAGAATCTAAGGAAAATAAAATATCAT
>NC_033634.1:6312410-6350246 GCF_001540865.1 Ananas comosus | reverse complement strand
TTAGAGACCACAGTCTCCAGCAGTAACCACACAACTGCCAAAATCTCATCAACGAAAGGTCACCTGCCACAATCTATAGCCCTAAGTTCAAGACCTCACTTTACATCTCCCCAAAGGATCCAATTGACAATACCAATTGAGCTAGACAATTTTGTCTCCTCAAACTTAATCCGGTACCAACAGACCACCAAATACTCTTGCAAGTCCATCACTTGATGCACAGGTCGCCAATCGCACCATGCGATACCAACCCTCGGTGATGCTCAACACTGGTCTCCACAAGACCCTGTCGCTGCCGTCCAACCATGGACCCTAGCGATCGATGTTCCCAGCAACCACCCGATTACTTGTCTCATTGAGACCCAGGCGCACCTGTCATCAAATAACCAGACAAGCAAGCTAACCCAAGGTTTGCACGATAAGCCAAGTCGCAAACCTTATACGCTATCACATATGGTGACAATCAAAGCCAACAACCAGGCTCAAGTCACACATCCACTGATTCTGAACCTCACGACTACAGACCAAGACTACCAACCCAAACAAACCTTTTAGTCGTGGAAGGCACAATTAAAGTGCTACGAACATCCAAACTCGAACTAGAGTCAAAAACCCTTTATCAGTGACGATAAGTCAACTGTGCAAAACCTGCCAAGGAATAACCCAAGGCTCGCTACGTGGCCAAAGATGACTATCTCTCTAGCTTTTCCCACAAAACAGCCTAGAGAACACATCGACCCAATCCATAAGTCCCAAATGGGAAGATGGTATTTCGTTCCTCTTTCGACAGTATATTGTCTGCAGCCAATATACTTATCAAAAGAAAAGCGAAATATCCGAAGATCCACTACCAACAACGAGTTGGAAGTGTGACACGTCGAAGTATCAAGCCACCTGATACCTCTTCACTGAACCAGAAGTTCACAACCATTACTATCGAAACATCGATTTTACAAGTCGACATTCGATATTAGAACGACCCTGGAACCTCTCGAATCTAGACCAACTACAACTAACCCACAACACACCAATTTGGGTGCTAGAATAACCGCACACGATGTATGCCTTAACGAAAACTTGACACCAAAACTGTGTCAATCCGACTCTGGTAGGAAGAATGAACGAGGTAAAGGTCAAAAGATCCGAACCGCTGATTTCACCAGCAATCAAGGAAGAGAGGTAGGCATCACAACACTACCCAAAGATCCGCGGAAGCAATACTAACAATGCAGTCGCTTAAACAACCGCTACCAAACCCCAGGCTACACCCTAGTAGCCCCACAGCAGTCGCAACCCAAATAGGTCTAAGTACCGTCTCCGTAGAGACACTCGCAATAGCTTTTGTGCCCTAAGTAGAGAGAGTGGCCTGGGCGTCGGCAGTCATGACACTCGCCTAGGCCCGAAAATCTCACTTGGCCCTTCAAGGCCCCACCTGACAGGAGTGGCAACACCTGGGGAATGTCGCCCTACCACTCGATGTCTACAAAGAAGCACCGCCACTACTCCCAACTGAGACACCACCTTGTGCGAACCGTAACACATACAGAAACCATGCACTTCGAGTTTACCCAACTCGAATGCAACCCAGGACACAAGTCCAAAACCCCGCACTCACGTGCCTATATACCGTAGGTCTTCCTATAGGTCAATCTAACCAATGGTTCAGTTTTATTTAATTTTCAAAACAACCTGTGAATGGTGTTGTGGTTGTAACTTGTCTCTGATACCACTTTAATCTGTCACGCCCCGGGGTCCCCTTTTTTTTTTTGAAACACAGCGGAAAAGCGTTTAAATTTTGTTTTGAAAACCTGACCCCAGAGTATGCCAGATTCGCCACAAATACAGGGAATCCACTGTTCACACGGGCAGAGTCTCCCCTGTATTTGCACGGCGTCGCACAAGTACAAAAGTACAAACAGTATACAACCACAACTAAATGAATATACGGATAGCTATACATTCATACATTCACCATTCACGCCGTAGTTTTACATTCGATGTTTAAACAAAAGTCCACGAAAAATCTTTTGAAAACTGTTCCATACGCGAAAACTTTTATCTTTTATAAAAGCTACCACGAGGGGTAGAAAACCTTTTATTTTACCAAATCCAGAAATCCTTTTATTACATTCATGAAAGTCCACATATTCCAATGTAATAAAAATACTGAACCATATAAACTGACTAAGCTCTGTAACACAGAATAGTAGGGATAAAACTAAACGTACTGGGTCGGAAGTCTACGACGCTACAACCTACCTCACGTCGTCGTCCAAAAACTCAACGCGAGCAGATACTTGAAAAATGTGGGGGAAGGTGAGAACATGTAACATGTCTCCCCTCGTGGGTACCGCAAAGCGACGATGGGCGAGGCAAGCCAGTATCACCGGATAGAAGATAACAATGGTTATGGGTAAGTGAACATAAAGTGCCAGTAATGCACGAATGGATATAGATATGAGAGAATCAACCACCGCTACTGTAAATAGAACGAAAAAGACGATACATACAGAGATATCAAAAACTTATTAGTAGCAAGATAAGTGTAACAAGGAACTACTAAGTATACATGTGAACACCGCTACTATAACCTATGCGTCAACCGGCAGTAGTCAAAGTATCCGAATTAGAACGCCGTGTCGGTCTAAGGAACCTCAGGCAGAAGGCCAATACCTGCTCAACACCTGGCATTGTAAACCCTAGCACAGACGAGACACCGCTGGCGGTCACGGGTCGGATGTACACATATTTCGGAAATGAGAACACCTCCTTGCGTTGGATCAACCCGCTGGCTGTACAGTGAAATGCACGTCGAGCTGTGCGCGATCAATGCAGATATGATCAATAGCCCAAATGTCGGCAAGCATGCCGACATCACGCCCTCAGGGGCAACGCCAATAGGGTCATAAACTTATAAAGAAAGCATCAAGAACGACCACTCAGTGTCAACTAGCGATGAAGATCTCTACATTCTACAACTTGTATGCAGTACTGACTAATCAATTTCAAATGGAGAATGGTCACAACTCAACATCCTACCAAAAGTATGTAGATCTGTCATCAAATAGGTCAACTACTGTGATATATGCAAGTAATCGGATCAAACACGTCATCTGAGTATATAATCAGAATCTACCGTCGGCCGATTGGCCGACAATCTACCCTCAGGGTACACCGACCTCAAAGCACATCAACGATTGGAGTCAGAGCAGACCAACCCATAATTAATGCAATAACGACCAACCACGCGCAAGATATAAGATAAAGCACCGATCACTAACGGTGCACCCGAAACGAAGTATGAAACGACCATCAGGGTCACCGAAACGATAGTGCGAGAACCGACAATCAGGTCACCGAAACGAAGTACGAAACGATCAATCAGGTCATCGAAACAAGTACGAAACGACCAAACAGGTACGAAACATAATGTGCGGAGAACCGAATCAGATATCACCGGTTATCACATATGGATAACTATCTCTAACTCCCTACACATTGATACTAAGCATAGAAACATTGAGTAGGTATATATGAAACAACGGGGGATGCAAGCTCAGTATATAATACGAAATAGCAACAGAAGAACAGGGATCAGAAGAAATATCCAACCTGAGTGACATGTATCTGACTTCGGATCGACAGTACCCAGCCTGTACAAATCTTTCTCTGCGCCTGTCTCCTGACTTGAAAAGGATCAACTGACCTAAAGAAAGGTTCCTACCGGTGTTGTGTCTACCCCAGTAGATAACACTACATCGCCAACCTACAAGCGAAACCCATGGGATCGGTTTCCCTCACACGAGTCGCCGTAATACGCCGGACTGTCCCGTTAATCGCACGGGACTCCGCCGGGTTTTAGCACGGAACTGTCCGAGAACATACGACTGTGAGTATCGATGTCATCCTGCTGCCTACTAAAATAATAATCAGGCATACATGGCAGCGAACATCAACATCCTCGTGTCGAAAACAATTATCGCTCGGATGTCGTTTCGATTTCGGGTTCCCGGAGTGTCTAATCGTGACACGGAAACCACCGTCGTTCACTCGTCATTTCTGACTCTTCGAATGAGAAGTGGCCAGCAAACAGGCTCGGCGGACTACACATATAGTTTCACGAAGCACCGGTTGCGAAAAAATTCCCGAACGAACCCGGGCGTTCTATCGGCGGGGTTTCCGCTGAAGCGCCAATCGAAAATCACTTTTCGATTTCGCAAGGGCTTGAGGGCCTTGGACGCATCAGGGTCCGAGTTTAATCTTAGCCATAACGTGCTGCCAACAGCATCTAACCATCGAAGCACAGTCCTGAATAGCCCATACGATACATGAAAATCGCCTCGATTTCATTGATTCTAGGCTTTTCTGGACGTGCCACGCAAACGAGCCTCGAATTAATCCGCACCGTTCGCACTCGGCTGACAGGTTTCATTCATGTCGGAGGCCTGTGCTCAGCCTTTCGGAGGCACTGTCCGACACTGCGGGCTGCCGCTGCTAGCCACGAGACGACACGCAAAAATTTGTTGAAACATGTGCGACAGCGCGAATGGTGGCAGCGTACTAACTTGCCTAACCCGGGCATCTTTGCGATCTCACGATGTCGGAGAGTGAGCCGATGATTCAGCACGAACCCTTAGACATCGTGCTCACTTCGAGGGTTGTGGGAATCATCGGATCACTGGAAGGTGGCCGGAAAGCTTTAATTGCAATACTGGAACTTTCAAAACAGACATACCGAGCAGTCGTCGGAGCTAGGATTGGCGCCGTGCAGGCCGGGAGCGGCATCTGTGCGGGACTGGAGCAGCCGTCGTCCGAAGAGGTCCGGGGAGGGTGCTGGCCTAGGCGGCGGCGGCAACGGTGTGTTGCGGCGGAGCAGATCCGACTCCGACCCACTCCTCACGAGTTTTACTTCCCGGCGGGCAGCGGCGCCGGAGGAGGTCGGGGCGCTTACGGCTCGCGGCGCCGGAGCGCGAGGGGAAGGCGGTGCACCCTTCGAGTGGGCGGCCGCAGTGCTGGAAACAGAGCGGGCCCGACCTCGTGGGTTTATTGTGGGTTTATGCTTTTAGGGCTTTCTTAGCTATGGGTTAGACACGTAACACCAGTGGCCCTCTTAGGTCCTGTGTGAGGGTTGTCTTTTCGCAGTCAGGCGAGACTGGCGCGACAGTTGTACACGGTGTGTACTTCGATCGGACGTCGCGTACAGTGGTGCTACGCTCGCTGATGGTTTCATTACCCTTGCTCCTTTTGTTATTATTCCCATGGCATATGTCATATATTTGAGCTTTGCACCTTATTGATTATTATCACCCTAACGTGTTTGATATATCTTACTCGTTGTTTGCATGCTTAGTATCCTGAGGTAGGAGCTAGAGTAGAGTGGTTCTATCCGCATCTTTGTTGACCTAGTGGTCTGTTGTGCATATTCAGTTCTGTTGACCTAATTTGGTCTGTTTCTTGATTCCTCTGACTCCGTTTATTCCTAATATATTATATCATACTTAGAAGATAGTAGTTGACTTACTGGTTCACTGATATCTGTGATTTGTTGGGCGGTTCCCTATTTTTTGATATATCTATGACTTGTCACGGTCGAGTCATGCTACAGTTCTAATTTGATTAGTAGCGATTTAGTTGCTGATGGCCAGTATTACGGTCGCAGTGCCCTGAGGGGCTGGAATTGTCGGCTAGTTGACGATGGGAATGATCTTTGAGGCATACTACATTGATCCACGCAGGTCGCGATTTCACGCAGACACCATCGGCTTCGTCTGATCACCGCAAGAGGGTGTTCTTTTCCGAAAACATGTTGGATTTGCCAACCCGTTAGGCCCCAGGGCTTTAATTGCGGAGGGTTATGACTTGTCTGACCCAGGGGTTCATTGCGAGGTCAAACGGTACATGCTTCGTGAATCCAGGCTTCAGATTGCGCGAGGGTCAGGTGCAGGTTGAGCAGCTGTGGCTGGGCCTGATGGTCTTCGGACCAATAGGGCAGCGAGATTGGGTACTTTTGAGCTTATGTCAGGTTGAGCATGCTCATGTAGTGGTTATTATTCCGAGTACTCCCTTATCTGTTCATTGTAGCTACTGTTTTCATTTACCTGCCTCATCATGCTTGTCAAGCTCCGTTACATATTATTTCGATTTATTGTTGTTGCTACTATATTTCCACTGACCCGTGTTGTTGTATAGCTCTTCCTGATCTGGTGAGTACTCCTCGCCTTCATCGGCTTGCGGTACCCACTGGGAGGGGAGACATGTTTACATGTTCTCACCTCCCCCACCATTTTTCAGGTATCGCGGGCGGTGAGGGTTGAGACGAGGCGTGAGGTACGCGTGTAGCGGTCGATAGAGCTTCCGACCCAGGTTATTTCGGTTTAGTTTCTTACCCTTCTTACTTCGGTTGATGTATAGTTTAGTTGGTTCATGTGGTTCAGTGTTTGTTTACATTTGCAAATACAGGGGAGACTCTGTCCGCGTGAGCAGTGGATTCCTTGTATTTGTGGCGGATCTGGCATACCCTGGGGTCAGGTTTCCAAAAAAAAAAAAAAAAAAATTTTTCGCTGTGTTTTAACCTAAAAGGGACCCTGGGGCGTGACAGATTAAAGTGGTATCAGAGCCAGGTTACAACCACAACACCATTCACAGATTGTTTTGAAAAGTAAATGAAACTGAACCATTGGTTAAGTTGACCCTTAGGAAGACCTACGGTGTATAGGCACGTGAGTGCGGGGTTTGGGCTTGTGTCCCGGTGTGCATTCGAGTTGGGTAAACTCGGAGTGCATGGTGTTTCTGTATGTGTTACGGTTCGCACAAGCTGGTGTCTAAGTTAGGAGTAGTGGCGGTGTACTTTTTTTGGACATCGAGTGGTGGGACGGTATTCCCAGGTGTTGCCACTCCTGTCAGGTGGAGCCTTGAAAGGCCAGTGATCTACGGGTCTAGGCGAGTGCCATAACTGCCGACGCCCAGGCCACTCTCTCTACTTAGGACACGAGAGCTGTTGCGAGTGTCTCTACGGAGACGGCACTGTAATCAGTTACGATCGTGACTTCAGCGGGGCTACTAGGGCGTAGCCCAGGGTTTGGATAGCAGTCGTTTCGGCAACTGAATTGTTAGTATTGCTTCCGCAGATCTTTGAGTAGGGTTGTGATGCCTACTTTTCCTCCTTGATTGCTGATTGGAATCAGCGGTTCGAATCTTTTGACTTTTACCTCGTTCATTCTTTCTACCAGAGTCAGATTGACACAGTTCTGGTGTCAAGTTTTCGTTGATACATACATCGTATGCGATTGTTCTAACACCTAAATTGGTGTGTTGTGGGTTAATTTGTGGTTGGTGATAGGTTTCGTCTTGATTCGAGGGACTCCAGGTTATTGTCGGAATTCTCGGAGCTTTGATTATAGCTCGGTTATGGTGCGGAAATCTGTTAGGAAAATCGTTTCCTGAAGCCTCAGTTTGTGTAGTTGGCGACTTAGTGTCGTAAGTAGCTTTCAGATGTTGAAAGCTGTGGGACTCCCTGTGAGTCGGTTCAGGGTCTTTCTGATTTCGAATGTCGACTTGTAAAGTCGATGTTTCGATAGTAATGGTTGTGAGCTTCTGGTTCAGTAGAGAGGTATCAAGTGGCTTGATACTTTATCGCGTTGTACTTCCAACTCGTTGTTGGTAGTGGATCTTCGGATATTTCGTTTTTCTTTTGATAAGTATATTGGCTGCAGACAATATACTATCGAAAGAGGGACGAAATACCATTTTTTTTTTCCTGCTTGGGGACTTCTGGATTGGGTCGATGTGTTCTCTAGACTGTTTTGTGGGAAAAGCTCGAGTAATAGTCATCTTTGACCACGTAGCGAGCCTTAGGTTCTTCCTTGGCAGGTTTTGCACAGTGGACTTATCGTCACTGATAAAGGGGTTTTTGACTCTAGTTCGAGTTTGGGTGTTCGTAGCTCTTTAGTTGTGCCTTCCACAATTAAAAGGTTTGTTTGGATAGTAGTCTTGGTCTGTCGTCGTGAGGTTCAGAATCATATGTGATAGCGTAAAAGATTTGCGACTTAGCTTATCGTGCAAACCTTGGGATAGCTTGCTTGTCCGGTTATTTGGTGACAGGTGCGCCTGGGTCTCAGTGAGACAGGTATCTAGGTGTTGCTCGGAACATCGATCGCTAGGGTCCATGGTAGGACGACAGCGACAGGGTCTTGTGGAGACCAGTGTTGAGCATCACCGATGGTTAGTATCGCAGTTGCGATTGGCGACCTGTGCATCAAGTGATGGACTTGCAAGAGAATTTGGTGGTCTGTTGGTACCGGATTAAGTTTGAGGAGACAAAATTGTCTAGCCCAATTGGTATCGTCAGTTGGACCTTTTGGTCAAGTGAAAAGTGAGGTCTTGGACCTAGGACTATAGATTGTCGTAAGTGACTATCCATTGATGGAGGTTTTGGCAGTTTGTGTAGTTACTGGTAGAAGACTGTGGTCTCCAAGGTGAGAGTTTTGACTCAGGTTTTAGAACAACGCTTCGTATTCGCTCTTGGTGAGCAGGTTGACGTTGTTGGATAGTCGGAGTTTTTCGTTTCAACTCTACGTAAATAGACTCTAGATTAGAGTGGTGCTGACTCGAGTCTCTTCTACGTGAACCTTCGACGTAGTCGAGTCAGTTACTGGTGTGCGGACCAAGGTAGAATGGACCTAAATTTATGAATGTTGATTAATTATCTCAGAATTGGCAAATTGGGATCGAATAATCCTAGTCGCAGGACTGTCTTTGTCCGCAGGTTATAGGATGATGTTAATACCGGTGAGCTTTGGTCCATAGATTTTGGGTTGGTACGTTTTCCCTCGATTTGTCTAGGTGGAACCGCAGTCCTATTTTTTTTTCTCCCTTATTCGAAGATTGATCTGTCCAAATTCATGAAAATGAAATTGACCGATACTCAAAGGTGATACCACAGTGGTGGAAGTAATATCCGAATTCGATTTCGGTGGGTATGTGGTCAAGTTTCGGGGACGAAACTTCTTTTAAGGGGGGGATAATGTAAGGACTGAGTTTTTTTACAGTGCAACTAAACTTTCTGTTGACGATGTTTATGTGTGTAATTTAATTACATAAGCACTCGTCAAGTTTCAGGAGAAAATGAGCTAAAACGGAGAAGTTACGCGATTTTTAGTTTTCACTTAAGTGAATAGTAACTCCGATTTTCCGGAGAAGCCACGGAGTAGAGTTGGCTTCTCGTGCGTATCGGACTCCGTTAATAGCGGTCCAATAGCTCGTTTCGAAGGATGCAGCTATTCTGGAACTAATGGCGCTGACGGATTTTGGTTTTGACGCACGGATTTCGAGAAAATCTGAAAATACATGTTTCTTATGTAATTGTGCGTCATTGTGGCCTTTTGGAAAGAGGATGGATTTCGTCGCGAATCTGTGGTCGATCGAGGTGAACCAAAAATCGTAGCTTTGCTATCTTCGAGGTGCTGATCGCACTGGTGTGATCCGTTCGCAAATCCGATGGACGGATCTGCGGAGATCGCACGTTGATCGAAGAGAGGTCGGTGTTGGCAAAATTGTAATTTCGCAAAAGATGCGATATTTTATGTGCCGTTTTGCGTGGGATCGTACATGGAGGGGTATTCTCGCGTTTTTACATGCGCTGTGGAGGACTCGTTATGAAATTTTGAGTTTTGGAGGACTTACTTGCAATTTGTCTCTAGTATAAGGCTAAAAGAGTTAGGGTTTTCATGTGAAACCCTAACCCTACACCATTCCGAGAAAACCCTAGCCTCCTAACCGCTTCACCTCCTCCCTGCCCACCCCATGCGCGCGTCTTGGCCGCCGGCAAGCCGCTGCGGTCGCCGGAGGGACCTCCCCGGCTTCCCCCTCCACTTTCTCTCCCTCTCCATCTCTATCTCTCTCTCCCTCTCTCTTATCTCGGGTTGTGAGGAAGCCCGAGACTGCCGCCACCTCCAGACCCTCCGCCGGTGTCGCCCCGTGCTCCGGCGAGCATCCCCGCCGACCGCCGCCGTCGCCAAGCGCCGCCGCGGCCGCTGCTGCACCCGGCTGTTGCCTAGGCCGAGCTTAGGTCGAGGATGACTCGCGGCCTCCCCGCGCGCAGTCACCGCCTGCACCCGTTCCGGCCGCCATCCCCGGACCCTCGGCGACCACCCCGGCGGGTCGCCGGCGCTCCTGCGGGCCGCCGCAGCCGCCGCGACCACCCTGCAGCCATCCCAGGTCTGCTCGGACCGACCAGACTTGGTAACTCCACCCCAGCGCCGCAGCCGCCTTGGTCCACACCCGCGGCCTTCTCCTGTGTCCCACCGACTTTCCCGGCCGGTCGCCGCCGCCCTTCGGATCGCCGCCGCCGCCCTGAACCTTGGGCGCCGCCGCCTAGGCCTGCAGACCGAGCCTAGCTCGAGCGGCAACGCCCGAGCCGCGGGCCGCCGCCGCTGTCGCCCGCCGCCTTCCTCCTCCTCCTCCGGCCTCTGTGGACCTGCCGCCGTCGTCCCCGACCTACCCCGGCCGTCGCCGTGGCCGCAACACCCCTCGGACCCGTGCCCTGGCTCGTGCGGGCATGCCTTGCTCCGCCGACGCCGCCGCCGCACCTCGCTGCCAACGGAGGTGAGCATCGTGTTCCTCACCTCCCCCGCACCCATCCCTGGCCCCCACGCGCGCCGCCGTGCCGCCGGAGGCCGGCCGGAGCAACCTTGCTCCGGCCAAGCCCGAAATAGGGCTTAGTTTGGGATGGTTTACTGTTCTGAGCTTCCTGAGCCTCCCCGATCTCTGCGAAAGGGAGCACGATGATCGTAGAAAATTGCTGATCATCGTGCTCACCTTAGATTCTGCCGGGGAGACTCCGTTCCGCTGTTTCGGCAGTGTCGACCCTGTCGAGCCTGTTTGGCTGCTGTTTTGGGTTTGCGCACGCTTATCCGGCGATCCGAGGCTGTCCTGATGCCTCCGGAGGTGAGCACGGTGATCGTGGGTCAGTTCTGATCACAGTGCTCACCTCACTTTGGATCAACAGTGTCCGGTTAGCCCTGTTTGGAGCAATCTTCCCCGACTGCGCGCTGTTCGCTGAACCTTCGGGTTGCTCCCGCGCTTCCCACAGTGACCTGTTGCGCTCCAGACCATGAGCACGGCCTCCGGTACGTCGAGACCTATCAGTATGTGTCTCAGCAGAACTTAGAAGTCCTCGGTTTGCGTGTACGGGCTATGTTATCGCCCGATTTACATAAAATATTGGGATTTTATGTAAATTCAGGGGCTTTTGTGCAATTGTGAGCCTTGGGGCTACTGTGGACAGTGTGTAGACATGTGTCGTGTCCTCTGGACTGATTGTCCATGATCCGTTAGCTTTTGCAGAAATCGAAGAGTCGATTTCGATGCGTTTTTCGGCGAAATTCGCCGAAAGAACGCGGTTTCGGTTCGGATTTCTTCCGACGTCGTTTGGTTGCTCTGTGAGTGGTCGCTAAGCCTTGTTGGCTGGTCACCATCATCACTTTGTGGGTTCGGTGATGACGGGTGAGCGACGGTGGGTTCCGGTGTCGAATTTGACACTTCCGGGAACCCGTGTTCGTACAATTATCCGGCGATAATTGTGTAGTGGTGTTATCTTGTGTTTGCTGCCAAAACATCCAAATTGGAGTGTTTTAGGGCAGTAGGTGACTCGTGACAAGAGTCGGTGAGTTTCGGGACACTTAGTGGGTCCCGACGGCGTCCCGGTGTGGTTTTCGGGACTTCCGGCGTATTACGACGATCGGTTTGGGAAACCGATTCTCGTGGGTTTATTTGTGGGTTTATGCTTTTAGGGTTTCTTAGCTATGGGTTAGACACTAACCCAGTGGACCCTCCTTAGGTCCTGTTGACGTTCTTTTGCAGTCAGGAGACAGGCGCGACAGTTGTACAGGTGGGTACTTCGATCCGACGTCGGTACAGTGGTGCACGCTCGGTAATGGTTTCTTACCCTTGCTCCTTTGTTTATTATCCATGCATATGTTATATGTTAAGCTTTGCACCTCTATTGATTACATTACACCCACGTTGTTTGATTATACTCTACTCGTTGTTTGCATGCTTAGTATCCTGAATAGGAGTAGAGTGGTTCTATCCGCATCCGTATCTGTTGACCTAGTTGGTCTGTTGTGCATTCCGTTTCTGTTGACCTAATTGGTCTGTTCTGCATTCCTCTACTCAGTTATTTCCTTGTTGATATCATACTTAGGAGTAGAGTTGACTTATCTGTTCACTATATCTGTGATTTGGTTGGGCGGTTCCCTATTTTGATATCTATGACCTATTCGGTCAAGTTGCTACAGTTCTATCTTGACTTACGTAGCCGATTAGTTGCTGATGGCCTATACGGTCGGCGTGCCCTGAGGGGCTGGATTGTCGGCTAGTTGCCGATGGATGATCTTTGAGCATACTACATTGATCGCCACTGCAGGTACGCATTTCACGAACACCAGCGGTCTGATCCACCGCAAGAGGGTGTTCTTTTCCGGAAAAGTGATTGGATTGCCAACCCGTGAGCCCAGGGGCTTTATTGCGAGGGTATATGCTTCTGACCCAGGGGCTTCATTGCGAGGGTCAGGTACTATGCTTCTGACCCAGGGGCTTCATTGCGAGAGTCAGGTGCAGGTTGAGCAGTGTGGCATGGGCTTGAGGTCTTCGGACCAGTAGGGCAGCGAGATTGGGTACTTTTGAGCTTATCGTCAGTTGACGCATGCATACAGTAGCTGTAGTGTTTATTTCCAGTACATCCTTATCTGTTTATTGTAGCTACTGTTTTATTTACCTGCATCTATGCTTGTCAGCTCCTTACATATCTCTTTCGTTTATTGTTGTTGCTACTATATTTCCACTGACCCGTGTTGTTGTATAGCTCTTCCTGATCTGGTGAGCACTCCTCGCCTTCATCGGCTTGCGGTACCCACTGGGAGGGGAGACATGTTTACATGTTCTCACCTCCCCCACCATTTTTCAGGTATCGCGGGCGGTGAGGGTTGAGACGAGGCGTGAGGTACGCGTGTAGCGGTCGATAGAGCTTCCGACCCAGGTTATTTCGGTTTAGTTTCTTACCCTTCTTACTTCGGTTGATGTATAGTTTAGTTGGTTCATGTGGTTCAGTGTTTGTTTACATTTGAAAATGTGGATTTCTGGATTTTGTAAAATAAAAGGTTTTCTACCCCTCGTGGTAGCGTTTTTAAAGAATAAAGGTTTCCGTGTAGGAAACAGTTTTCAAAAGAATTTTTCGTGGATTTCTATTTAAACATTGAATGTAAAACTGTGATGTGAATGGTGAATGTATGAATGTATAGGTATCTTTATATTCATTTGGTTGTGGTTGTTTCCTGGCTATACTCTTGTACTTGTGCGACGCCGTGCAAATACAGGGGAGACTCTGTCCGCGTGAGCAGTGGATTCCCTGTATTTGTGGCGGATCTGGCATACCCTGGGGTCAGGTTTCCAAAAAAAAAAAAAAAAAAAAATTTCGCTGTGTTTTAACCTAAAAGGGACCCCGGGGCGTGACAGAGCCCTTGTGGATTCAAAAAAAGAAGTGGGCCCCACAGGGCCCCCCAAACCCAGGGAGCCCTTGTGGGTTCCCAATTCATGTATTTATATAGTTAGTAATCCGTGCTACGCAACAATTTTTTTTCTTACTTTATAAATAATTAATAAATAATAAAATATTTTTATTTATAAAGTAAATAACAATATATTTGGCTCTATTAAATAAAAAAATTTTACAGTTATTTTCTATCATAAAGTAATACGTGTTTACTATATATTTTTGATAGGCCAAACTAAAATTTCCTTGGTTACTGAAGAGATGGCATAGTTTTTCCGAATCAGTTCCAAGTTTATTGAAAACAAAGGCAAGTTCTTTTAGAATTACATAAATACAGGTATTCAATTTATCAATTAGAACTACATCGACCATGACAAAAATTAAAAGTTTAAATTGAATAAAACAATACAAATAAATATCATGATTTCCACTGTGCCCTTATAAACGCAAAATTTAAATAGTTTGTATACAATGGTTAGTGTTCCTTAGGCAATATCTATCAAACCACAAATAATTAACTCCTAGCATCCGAACTTACCATTGGTATTATTATATCATCATACCTAGCTTTTAGTGAAAATGTATAAAAAGTCTCCTATAGCTAGATGCATCTTTATTGCCTTTTAATAGATCCGTATGAGAGGATCAAACCTCCGACCTGTCGGCGACTATGCTAGGCATCGGTGATGAGACGATTAGCTATAGTTAGCAAAGCCCAACACAAATATATTTGTACTCAACACGGTTTTTACCCCCTTTTCTTTTAAGGGGAAGAATTGTTATGTTTAGACCGAATTATCATATTGAACCAGCTGAACTCGGTTAATCTATTCAATTTTCTCAATAGTTGGTTCGGTTTGATTATTCACTTTGAGAATTCAATTAGCCAAGATAACCAAAGGAGCAAATAGATAGCTATTGGATACTTATTAGCCGATAAATGATGATTGAACAATTGGAGTGCTTAATTACTATAGTTGTTGTTTAATTGGAGTGCTTAATTACTATAGCTGTTGAATCAAAGCTTTAATGCACATGATAATTCCATATCTGCACTGATCTCATCTCCCGCAATTGGCTGAGAATTTGATAGTGGTTACCTGGACACTTGCATAGACTGGATCCCTGGAAAGAAAAGCATCTGCCTCAAACATCTTCCTTCATTTATCAGAACAACAGATCCTCGCGACGTCTCACTAAGAACGGAAAATAAATTAGCTAAGATTTGTTCAAGAGCTTCCGGTTTAATCTTCGACACATTTGATAACCTCGAGAATGAAATCATAAAACCTCTTATTTCATAATAAGATGAAGCCTATGCACTTGAGCCTTTCGAAAGCTATGATTGCATAGTGGCTAAAAAATCAAAATAATGTTTCTGCTATTTTTGTGAGCTTTGGGAGCACCATATCAATAACATCCTAGGATTTAACTGAATTAGCTTGGCCACTCGCAGAGAGCAACTTTGCCTTCATGAGGATCATTAGGCCTAGTTTAGTAGAAGGTGGTGTCGAATCATTTCTGAGACAGAAAAATAGACATGAAATGGTAAAGTAGCAAAACCTGAAGAAAAAAAAAAATTCACACAATTAGAGTGAGGCGAAAAGTTTAAAATAAAAGAGAAAAAACCAAGAATAAGCGAAGAATAACACAATAAACAAATGTTATGAATTGAAGTTGATGTGCACAATGAGGACTTGATGAACAGGTGTTATGCACTAAACCAGTAGCTCTATGAAAGCTTCGAAAGAGCACATACAAATATATGTAACTTTTGTGATTAAAGTTAACCAACCAAGTGGTGGTTTCAAAATGTGCATTAATACCTTGAATTGATTGTGACAGGAATAAATTTTGGACTTAGTCACTAAATACCAAATATCCAAAATAGAAAAAAACAAAGAAGATGCTAATTTTAGTTGAGATAAGAGGAAGCACTTTACTTGTTGGTATCCATAATCAGATGGGTAGATCATATACCTGCAAAAGTAGACACAGTAATAAGTGGATAAGCTAACAATAGAGGCACTATAAACGTAGTGGACTTTTGGGCCCACCAACTATTAAAGCCCAATTAATTGAAAATAATATAGCAATGACGAAATTATATTTTAATCATTGAAAAGATGGGCATTTTAAAAAATTTAAAATATGAATTAAGAGAGCACAACTGACCTGTTGCTCATATTTCAGCTAAGGACAATAGCATGCATCAACTCCAAGCCTCGCGGGTGGTCTTAAAGCAATGTCCATCTGAACGATAATTAAATTGATAAATGCAAATTACAACATAATAAAGAAATAAACTAAACCTTTCGAGCGTCTTAAACTTTCAATTCATATATTTATATAGAAAATCTCTGAAGGCAATTATTTTTATCAAACAAATGAAAAGTAGACAGTAAATAACTATATAGAGCAAATGAAAGAGGCTCAGATATGCTTTTGTTTAATCACAACGATATTTAACCACAAATCCTCTTCTCCCTCCTCCAAAACTTTTTTTAGAGTAAATGGCTACAATGGTTGCCTTAGGCCATCCAAACTGCCTTCCCATAAAACTCTTATGGTGTGTATGTAAGAATTTCAAGAAAATGAGAGAGATTTGGATTTACGTAACCTTAATAAGTAAGGTAGCCTCCAAAATCAGCATTGTTCAAGGAAGAACCATTTAATCATCATTGCCTCTAATACCTTAACAATCAAGACCAAATACATGGAACACCTAATTGATGCAGGAGCATCAATTGCCGTTGATGCGTAAGTGTAGCATTTGATCAAAAAGGTGATGAATAGATCCGAATCACTCAGCCCAGAAAACCTACAATTTTGTTCATCCTGAAAGTATCAAATAATAAAGGTTGATTAATGTTNGAGTGGAGACTAGTCGGAACCTCTATAGCTCACTAGTTACCGCGCCTTACACACCGTCCCGACTCCCACCACCGAGATCATCTGAAAAATAGTGGGGGTGAGAACATGTAAACGTGTCTCCCCTTCCAGTGGGTACCGCAAGCCGACGAAGGGGAGGTGTACGCACCAGCAAGTATAACAAGTACAGTAGCAAATAATAGAGAACAGGTATAACGGGTATGAACAAATACTGCTACTGCAAATAATGAACATATGCATCAACTGTAAGTAAACTGAAAACTTAATCACTGTGCCCTATAGATCCGAAGATCGCAAGCTATGTCACAGTATGCTCATCCACCGGCACACAACCTCTGCAAGCACCTGGCAAGAGGCTCACGGGTCGAGAAGACGACCACTTTTTCGAAAAAGAACAACCCCACGGTGGCCAAACTGCTGGTGTACGTGAAGTGCTAAATGAGCTGTGACGATCGATGCGAAATGCTAAATCCACAGGACGGCAACAAGCCGAGAATAGCAACAACTAACACAAGTCCAAGAGATCGCTCGGATCATCGAATCGATCAACACTGATCAATCGGGTCGCGCTATAAGATCATGCAAGATGCACCACACCACTCTACTCCTATCATATGTAGGGAGGAAAGTAGAGAACAATAACTAGAAGTCGAGTGGAATCATGCATATCCATAACATGCAAGGAAAAGGGAAAAGAGAGATATCACTGAGCTAGTCCACTATACCGACTCCGGATTGAAGCACCCACTTGAACTAGAGAAGAGCCTAACTCCCGAGGCTCGCAAGAACATCGACTGGACCTATGAAAGACCCACCAAGTCAAGGTCCATCGAGTCGACTCGAAAACTCTAAACTCACGATCCCGAAATCATCAAAATTTTCAGAAAGTCCACCGGAACGATTTCGAACTCCAATGAATATCCCGGAAGGTACCCATAAGCAACCCAAGTCACCTGCTGTTTGGAAACACACCAATTTAGGTAGTCGGACAGCAAACACAAGTCCAGGGTGCATAAAAACATAAACGCACCTATAATGACCTCCCGAGTTCCCGAAAATGCCGTTTTCGGCACTAGAACCCTCCGTCGCTCATCCGTTGTCTCCAAAACTTTGAGATAGCAAGGAAAAACCAGCCAATAAGGCTCAGCAACAAAACTAGGGCATCCACAACTCCACAAAGTGAGTCCCTCATCGTAAACACGTTCCGTCGACAATTTCGTCAGAAAAATGCTCTGAAACGCGATTCGAATATCGCGAGAGCATCGGGGGCTTGGACAATCAGTCTAGAGGGTCACACGCAGTGGTCTCAAACTGCCCGAGCAGCCCATGCTGTCATAATTGCATGAAAGCCCTCAAACAATACATAAATAGCATAAAACATGAATTTAAACGATAAAATAGGCAACATAACCGCTATCGCGCGATTTGAGACCAATCGTGGGCACCAACATATGGGTCTCATTGCAGCAAAGCCCATGCTCCCTGTCTGAGGCAACAAAAATAGCCGTAGAGCGCACCGGGCCCACTAATATTGCTAGAATATAATGCCCAAAGGAGCGACATCGCCGAAACAGTGAAACGAAGCCTTCCTGACAAAACCCAAGGTGAGCACGCTGAGCAGCGATGAGTCTCGATCATTGTGCTCCCTTTCTTAAAGATCGGGAAGCCCTAGGTTGCTTTAATTAGCAAAGAATCCCAAAATAGCCCTATTTCGGGCTTGGCCAGAGCAACCTTGCTCTGGCTTGCTGCCGGCGGGACTGCGACGCGCCCGCGGGCCAGGGTCGGATGCGGACGAGGTGAGGAACACCATGCTCACCTTGGCCGGCGATGGGGAGCAGCGGTGACGGTGCTGGAAGAAGGTGCGGCCAACCCGAAACTAAGGCTCAGGTTCGGCGGCTCTTCCCAGCGACGACGGCGGTCGGGAAGGTTTGGGGACGACGGCGGCGGGTCCCCTGAGGCCGGAGGGAGGCGGCAGCGACGGCTAAGGGCGGCGGTGGCACTTCAAGAAGCCTTAGCCGCCGCCGCCAGAAATCGCACCAAACTGCAGAGTGGCGGCTGCAGCAGCTTTCGGCGACACAAGGATAACCGTAGGTGGTCGCCGAAGGTCCATGAGATGGGGGAAAAGGGATCCTCCGAGGCACAGCTCCCCTAGTGGTCTCGGGTCCAGAGAGGGAAGAGATGGAGAGAAAGAGGTTGAGGGAGAGGGAGAGGTGATGGTGGTAGCGAGCTTGGCCGACCAGGGAAAGGTCACCGGTGGCCGAGGGTTCTTTCCGGCGCCTCACAGAGGGAGGAAGGGTCCGGCTAGGGCTCGGGGTTGAGGAGACGAGGGCTAGGGTTAGGGTTTCTCATGAAGAAAACCTAGATGCCATCTTAAAAGTAATCGAACAATTGCGAAAAACCCCTAAAAACCTTGACCAAATAATCCGAGTCCTTCAGCATTCGCGTAAAACGCGCCAACACCCCTCGACAAGCGATCCCTCGCGAAACGGTACATAAAATATTGGGTATTTTACAGAAATACCCTTTTCGCAAAATCGTCTCCCATCCTTGATAAACGCGCTATTCCGAACGATCAATTCGCCGGATTTACGAACGGATCACGCCGGCACTTCCGGCACTGCCAGACCATCAAACCTACGATTTTGTTTCATCAGAAATGGTCGCCAATTCACGACAATTCGAACCCTTTTCGAACCCCTTCACCAAAACATACATATATACATGTAACACACTGGACCTTTGCAAATTGCAAGGTTTGAGTGTTTGATCTGTGTTCTGAGTTTTTTCAGGTTTTCTGGAGGGTCGTAGACAGTGTTCCGACCTATGGCTCGCATCCCGAGAATCAAGGTTTAAAACTTAGCACCAAAATCTCTAAAGTGAAGATTTTAGGCTGCTCTCGGGTTGGATTCTGCAGAGCAGAGTACCGGTACTGCATCGGGCCCGTACCGGTACTGCATCAGGCTGTTAACCGGTACCCAGTGCATTTCTCGCAAACCCGAGGCTCAGGTGTTGCGCAGACTGCTGCCTGGCACCGGTGACACTTGCCTGTGTTTGTAACGACCCAGCCCACTAGTAACAATAACTCGTTGGGCCCAACTACAGGCCCAAAATGCTTAAGCCCAGTTATTATTACTAGTGTCTAAGTCTCTTATAAATCCAATGATAATCCCATTCCCATACGATGTGGGATTATTGGGGTGTCACAGACTCCCCTCGTTAAGGCCCTAACGTCCTCGTCAGTCCAATCACACACACAGCCCAAGATCACCAGGCGATGTGAGACTCGTCTCGCTAGCCCGTCATCCAGACCCTGGCTCAGCCGAAACTCGCCACATATGTCCAGCTGGTGAACCGGCTCTGATACCAAATGTAACGACCCAGCCCACTAGTAACAATAACTCGTTGGGCCCAACCACAGGCCCAAAATGCTTAAGCCCAGTTATTATTACTAGTGTCTAAGTCTCTTCTAAACCCAATGATAATCCCATTCCCATCCGATGTGGGATTATTGGGGTATCACAGTGTTAAACAGTATGCAGTGCAGTTCGCAGACTGCTTATTGTTGAGGGGTGTTTTTGCAATTGTCGCTACTCTATAAAGCACCCCACGCCCCTTGCTAGTTTCCTAAGCTTGGAAACACAGGAGAACAAGGTAGGGAAGCTCTTCTTTTCTCCTATTTGATTTTCTTTCCATTTTTCCTTTAATTTTGGTGGTTTAATCACCTCCTTTTGCTTCTTTTTGCTTCTTGGTGATATTTCCACCATGAGAGAAGTCTTGGAGCTTGGATTGGAGCTTATTGGATGAGAGATTTTCAACCTTAGCTCATTCCAAGTTTAGATTGAAGCTTCTAAAGAGGTTAGTAACATGTCTCTCCCTTTTGATTCATGTTTTTGGAGATTTTTGTGTAGAAACCCTAGAAATAAGAAAACTAGGATTTGTTTGGGAATTTTTGATTTGTAATTTTTGAAGCTCAATTGATTGGTTTAGAACCTTCCTTTAGGTTGGAATAGAAGGGTTATAGCTCTCATTTGGAGATTGAGAGAGACTTTCACCATACAAGATGAGTTTTGCCCTTTTCTTACGTTGGTTAATGTTTGATCTTAGGAATGTTCGTTCGTTGCGTTTAACTCTCTTAGTATTACCTTTAGAGAGCTAGGGGGCTAGTGGACACCTTCTCTTACGCAAATGAAAAGGTTGCAAGGAGTTCTTGGTGGGTTTGACCTCACTGAAATGAGTGAACTCCCCCTATGCTATTTCACTTGTTGTAAAAATAGAAATTCATGCATATTCATGCTAGATAGAGTATATGTGAATTTTAGAATGCTTAAAAAAAACATGTGTTATATACGATGAAAAATTACCTCTATGCAGTAGAGAGATTTGCGTATAGTATTCATGCATGTGAATAGCATTCTTTTATGTGAGTTGGAATCATGTTTCATGAAATGAAAATGACTAGAATAATATACTCTTGGACATAAAACTCATGTTTGACATAGTGATAGGCCTTTGGGTCACTAGGTTTTATACCATGTTTTAGACATGATGACATTGGACTTAAGACGGATAATTACGCTTACTTGCCATTGTACTCATTCGCACATGCTTGTGAGGGTCGCTCCCCACAAGCCGGCACTCCGGAGATAGCCATCGCGACATAAGCTCGCCTGTGCGGGATTGGGCGCCGAAATGGGCTGCCGTGGGGGAGGCTCATTTCTAGGGTAGGAATGTTGACTACCACGGGGTCATTAGGCACCGCGCAAGCCGGACTACCCACGGGTAGGTCCTATATGATCGGAACATTATTGAACTAAAATGCAAAGTGGATATTAGGCCAATTAGTAAACAATGACATTTTACCGGTTGCACTTGTGGATATCATGTTGGTTATACTTATGCATATTCATGTTAGAATAGCATTTATATTTGTGGAAATTCATGCTAAAGTAGAGGCATAATAGTTAGTAAGTTTATTTCATGTTTTATATACATGTTGTTCTTTTTATTTAAAAGTTGAACATACTACTTTTGCCTTTTAGCCTAGTGGTGTATTTCGCTGAGGTCGCCCACTGGAAATTATTGATTAATAGTTCTCACGCCCCCTGTTTGTTGTTTTATTCCAGAGCCATCCACCCCGGGAGAGGCTCGAGATCGCGGTAAAGGGATCGCTACTAGCTAATTAGCGAGGAGTATTTTCTACTAGGTGGTTCATCTCTCTATTTTTGTACTTGATGTAGAGAGTGAGAGTTTTGTACTTTTGAGTAGAGACCACCATTTTTGTACCTCTAGTACTTGTATTTGGGATTTCTTATTGTACTACTTTATGATTTGTATTAGTGGATTAGTTCTTTTATTTACCTCCCTGTTCTAGAATTTAGTTGTAATCATGATCTGATATCTCTATATACTTGTCACGCCTTGGGGTCCCTTTCAGTTTAAAANTGACAGATAAGATGGTATCAGAGCATAACGGAAACATAGAAAGAATAATAGAAAATGGTTTAGTTGGACCTAGGAGACCCTAGGATAGTAAACCATAGGAGATTAAGGCTCGTGAGAGACGAGGACTTGTTTCTTTTGGCGAAAGGTTAATTGATTGGGTTGTGTCATAAACCTCTAAAACGGATGTTAGAGGTAGACTCAGGGTGAGGTTTATTCTCAACAGAGGGTGTTCATGTTGGGTGCACACAACATGAAGCCAAGTGATTAGAATAGACGCCCTTGCGTGACTTTCGCCCGATTTGAGTCAGTATTAAGTGTCTTGTGTTCGACCTAGAAGGTCGAGGATTAATAGAGTTGTCGCGTTTTAGGAAGCGATAGCACCGCGTAGGCGATCTTCATTTAGATCGGCGCGGGATGGGTCAAGTGGTGTCCCTGGGCAATTTGAGGCGAGCGGAGATTGGAAGCTTCGCGAGTTTTGGCGTCTCTCATGATCTTTGAGAAATTAACGGAATTCTCGTCGTGTTAGATCACTTTTGGGTCAAATTGACCAAAGTGCGTCGAGAGAAATAGTTGGAAAAAGTCCAATTGACATTCCAACAATGTTAGAAGGGTTGGAATTGAGTTCTAAAAGAGTTAGAAGGGTTTTGGCGTTGCTCGGCACGAATCGGAGTCGAAGCGATGCAAAATCGAAATTCTGGAACATGTATTACCGATTTAACACCAGGGGTGTACCGGTGTAGCATGGTTGTAACGAAGTAAATTCTCGAGAGCCGAGAATTGGACTTCGTCCAGGATTGGCTAGTTGTCAAGTGGGTATGTAATATATCGAGACTTCGATAACCAAGTATCGAACTTTAGTCAAAATGACCAGAGTACGAGGTTGGTACGCTTCGGAAAGGCCGAAGGCGTCAAATAATGCCAAAGTACATTACTGGGGATCTTCGAGAGCTTTGGAAATCAAAATCTGCAAGACTGCAGCTTTTGTGCTCTCGGGGACCGGTCCCTGGTGGGAAAGACCGGTCCCCGCACGCGCAGACAGCGAAAGGGAGGAAAAATCGGCTAAGTCCTTGGTGGACAGCTCTCGGAGACCGGTCCCTGCTGGAAAGATCGGTCCCTGAGAGACCGGTCCCCCAAAGAGAGACCGGATGCATCGGGCGTGAGCTCTGCTGACTGCGGGGAGAAGCTCTCGGAGACCGGTCCCTCGTCGGGGAGACCGGTCCCCGAACCCGAAAATGGCCCAGTCAGGGCAGTGTAAAAGAATAAAAGTTGAGGGGCTTGTTTGCACTTATGCAACATGTGGGCCTATGTGAGGGGTATGAGAGCTCTTTTCTCTTATTTCTCACCCACACACCCTCCCATATCTCTCTTTCTCTCTCTAGCAGACAAGAGGAGGAAGAAGAAAGGAAAGGAAAGAAAGAGAAGAAGAAGGAGGTCTTCCTCATCTTCTTCATCTTCTCCTTGGTTGGAGCTTCTTGGAGAGGTAAGCTTCTAAGCTCTCTCTCATGGTGGATTTCTAGAGATAGATTTGATTGCTCTAGAAATGAGATTTTGTATTATGTGAGGGCGTAGTACCTGCCAGTACAGGTATAGAGCCAGATGGCACTAGCGAAGTGCTAGAAGTAATCTACGGCGAGAAGTGAGACTCGCGGTAGAGATAGAAGTGGCGAAGCGACTCTCAGAGCAATATGAGTTGTAAATTGCGAGAGTTGAGTCGTGATGCTTATGGGAACACCCGAGTGGTCCGAAAATTTCGGATGTCATTCCGGTAGATCGAACAGTGAAAGTAGTATCACTTTTGAGAGAACGGTCAATTAGTGGCCAAGTCTGAGCACGTGGGCCTAGTAGTACCTCAAGGTGAGGTAGGCGGTTGCGCTCGTGCGGCCGGTGTGCATAGGCAAGAGTTGCCTAACACTGGACTTAGTGTGGAATGCTACAGAGGCGTATGACGTTCGAGTAGAGAGTAACCGAAACAACATGGTGCTAGGCTCAACACTATATATCAAGATGTATATATGCTAGATAATAATGAAAGAGCAAAGGTAAGAAACCATCACCGAGCGTGCACCACTGTACCGACGTCGGATCGAAGTACCCACCTGTACAACTGTCGCGTCTATCTCCTGACTGCAAAAGAACGTCAACCGGACCTAAGGAGGGTCCACTGGGTTAGTGTCTAACCCACAACTAAGAAACCCTAAAGGCATAACCCACAACAATCCCACAAACAATTTCACGAGAATCGGTTTCCCAAAACCGATTACCGAACAAACCGGAAGTCCCGAAAACCGCACCGGAACTTCACCGTCGCTCACCCGTCGTTTCCAAACCCACGAAACGACGCGGGTGACCAGCCAACAAGGCTCAGCGACGAAACAAATGATCCCCAAGTACCGTCGGAAGAATTCCGAATCGAAAACGCTTCTATTCGGCGATGTCCCGAAAAACGCTCGAAATGCATTTTTGATCTTGCAAGGGTCCGGGGCTTGGCAATCGGTCCAGAGGTTACTATAGCTCACCATAATGCTGCAACAGCAGACACGGGATATCAAATTGATAAACCTCCTGATTCCATGAATCAACATTATTTCATGTGTTTTTGGGCTTTTTATGGTCCAATCCGTCTACGCAAAGCCAGGGTTATTCAGGCCAAAGATCGATGAATCTACAGACAGGTTCAGGTGCGAAAGGACGTGCTCACCTTTCGGAGCATTTCCGCCACGTGTGGGAAGAGCTCACACGAGACACGAGTTTAAGCTAGCGAGCGGCACACGCGGCTTAATCACATTCTAACACGTCAACCGGAGGAACGTGACCACGGGGATGAGGACGGTGCCTGCACGAAGTAAGATGATCGTGCTCCTTTCACTTATCGGAAGTCTCGGATTGCCGGAAAGGGTGACCGGTAACATAACTACAGTGCTGGAATTAAACAGTAGACATACCGGTGCGGGAGCTGGGTTGGCCGCGGCGGCCGCGAGGCGGTCCACACAAAGTACAGCGACTCCGGCCGCGGGGAAGGGTGGGACGTCGGAGGGGTGTCGGGGCAAGGTGCTGGCCAGCGGCGGGTGGCGGCCGGTGGCGGCAGTTGGAGAAGATCCATTCCTGATTGCCTATCGGTTTCGATGGGTTGCGGCGGCGCGACGTCGGCCGGAGGATCAGGGACGGACGAATGACCCTTCTGCCGGAGTTCGAGGGGGCCGAAAGGCGTGATGAATGGGCGCGGCGGACTTGGAAGCGGGAGGAGACTCAGCACGCCGCACGGGTCTGGGCGCCGAGGGTTCGGCGCGGTGGGCGCGGTGGTGGGATGGGATGGGCGTGCGCAGGAGGCCGCGGAAGGTGAGGATGACGGCGCTGTCGATCTGAAGTGGCGGCGGCTCGCGGATGCGAGTCCTGCTCGGTCTGGGAGTGACCCGCGGCTGGCGCAGGGCGAGCGGGCGGCGGTGCTCGGGGCAGGCGCGCGGGCAGGGAGGCGCGGGGTCTATGAGGTGGCGTGTCCGATCCGCGGGCGAAGGACTTTGGATGAAGGAGATCCCGTACCGTTCGGCCAGAATTATAGGTTTAGCGCAACTAGCAGCAGCGGCCGCGGACGTGTCCGGATGACAGCGGCGAGCGACAGCGCGCGAGGTCGAGCACGGCGAGGAGAGGTGGTCCCAAGGCGTCGTGGGTGTTTCACTGGAGGTTTTCGCTAGAGTTTGATGGAGGCAAAGAATGGATAGAAGGTGAGAGTAAGGTCGCAGGCTGCTCTTCTTCGCGGGGGGTTGTCGTCGGCCGGCGGGGCCTGCGGCACCAATGAGCAGGGCAGTGATGTTGAGGTCGGCTAGGGCTACTGAGTAGCAAGGTTGCTAGTCTAGGGTTTCATTGCATGAACCCTAGGTACCTATATTACCAAGGGTTAATTTGCAACAATTCCTCCAAATGATTTACTGCCCTAGCGCTCACAGATGGTGTATTACGCCTGTACGCAACCTCAGATCAATCAAATCTCACGATTCATGCTGTGGTACATATAATATTAAATCTTTCGCGATTGCTTAACGTTTGCCAATATGACCTCTCAGCGATTTAATTTGCAATTACGGAGATCCGGCTCCGTCGGATTTCGATCCCGATAGACCATTGGTTCGGACTCGGGTGCAGAATCTAAGCATTTTGTTTCGTCGATTGACCCCGATTCCATCCGAAAAATGTCCGGTTCGCTCTCCAATTTCAAAAACCACACAAATATATCAATGTGTAATCCCGCTAAATCCTTTAATTCAAATTCAAATTTGAATCTCCTACCACTAGTAGGTACATGTAACATCCCTCACCTTACTCTAGGTCACATACACAGATCACGAGGGGTGTCATAACGCAAGAATAGCGAAGAACGAAAACCCTCTTTTTGATAAAACTCCTTTTTTTCAAAAACCATGCATCGAATCTGAAATCCATCAGTGCCATTGGTTCCAGAATAGCTGATCCAATCGAAACGAGCTATTGGACCGCTATGAACGGAGTCCGATACGCGCCGAAAGCCAACTCTACTCCATGGCTTCACCAGAAAACCGAAGTTACTATTCACTTAAGTGAAAACTAATAATCGTGTAACTTCTCCGTTTTAGCTCATTTTCTCCTGAAACTTGACGAGTGCTTATGTAATTAAATTACACACATAAACATCGTCAACAGAGAGTTTAGTTGCACTGTAAAAATCTAAGTCCTTACACTATACTTCCTCTCAGCAAGACCATTTTGTTGAGGAGTATAAGGACAAGAAAATCTGTGAATAATGCCATTTTGTAAACAAAGAGTAGAAAACTTCTCATTTACAAATTAAGTGCCATGGTCGGACTGGAAAATTTTTATCGAGCTGTGGAATATGTTTTCAACCATTCTTTTAAACTCCAAAAATTTGTCAAAAACTTTGTGTTCAGATTTTAAAAGATAAAGCCAAGAGAATCAAGAGTAATCATCAATAAAAATAACATAATACTTGTAGTCAGAGAGTGAGGGAACAGGTGATTGTCATACATCCGAATGAACAATATGAAAGGAAAAAGTGGACTGAGATTCTGAATCATTAAACGAAAGTTTGACATGTTTTTCCATATTACAAGCATTGCAAACAGATAATTTTAAAATAGAATATGAGATAATATTATTATTTTTAAGGAATGTAGAAAGAATAGAAAAACTAGGGTGACCTAACCGTCTATGCCAAATATCACTATTAACCCTAGATGCAACTAGTGCTAGCTGTTGCTTATTTCCGACACTTGCAACTTTAGAAGAGAGTGGATAGAGAGATGTTCCCAAACTAGGGCATCGAAGAAGCTCCATCCCGGTTTCCTTGTCCTTCACAGAAAAACCATAAGAGTCAAACTCAAAAAGAAAATTATTATCATGACAGACTGGCGTACGGAAAGCAAATTTTTCTTAATAGAGGGAACAACAAGAACATTTTTAAGAGCAAAGGATTTAGAGGAGGAATGCAATTGAGTTTCACCTATCTGAGTAATATCAAGTAAATTTTCATTACCAACAAGAATTTTTTCATGCCCTTTATAAAGTTTAGAGGTTGAGAGAATACCAGAAGTTGCGGTCATGTGATTAGATGCTCCGGTGTTAGGATACCACACTTTCTCACCAGGTTCATGAAGGTTCATAGCAACAAAGGTTTGAGGAAGATCATCTGCAACAAAGGAATAATTGAAGCGTTGTCTACACTGAAGAGTCGAATGATTAAACTTGCCGCAGATCTGACATTGTGTGCCAGATTTTGGAATGGGGACCACCGCGATATCTACCTCCACAGCTTCCGCATCCACGATTTGCATAAAGAGCTTCACCATCTATAATAGGAGTAGCTGGTGATGTCGTCAAACTAGAACGACGTTGAACTTCAGTTTCCTCTTGCATTAGAAGTGGATGAAGTTGTTCGAAAGTGGGCTTATGTTGATGTGTATTAAGTTGTTCGAAAGTGGGCTTATGTCGCTTGTAGAGCATCACCAATCGATTTAATCTTTTGCATGTAATCGCTTATGTTCATTAAACCTTTCTTTATGCTTCGCAATTCAGACTTTAGAAAGAAAGTCGTGGAAGCAGTTTTATCAAGAAAATATGCTTCAATAGTTTTTCAAGTATCATATGCAGTTTTAGGAGAACTAGAAACAACCATCTGTAATATGCTAAGAGAAAGGGTGGCATTAATCCATAAGAGTATAGTGGTGTCTTCCTTTTTCCATTTTTTATATTCGGGGTTTGCACTTGTTTTCTTATCATCAGTTTCAATAGTTTGAGGCGGTATAGTACCAGTTCCGTCCACATGCGATGTAACATCAAAACTCTCCAAAACATTAAGAAAAATTTGTTTCCACACCAGATATGTGGAATCCGTGAGTTCAAGTGGTATGAGAGTTTTGATACTAATTACTGGCAGGTTTGAAGAGGAGGACACGTTACCACCAAGAAGAAAAAAAAAAAAGAGATCCACCACGAGAGAGACAAATTTGAAAAATAGACCAAGTAATCACAGATCCAGAGGAGAGATGAAAATGAGTCAGAGTTGAACCCGAGATGAACCGGTAGTACTTGAGATCAACCAGGCGACACCAACAAATAGGACCAACGATGTAAGAAGAAACTCCGAAAGGCTGGAAATCACTGTAGCGATCATACTATAGCAATCACTGTAGCAGAACCACTGTAGCGCTGGTACTGTAGCGATTGTACTGTAGCATCGATACTGTAGCACCAGTACTGTAGTGCCGGTACTGAGCAATACCGGGGAGATAAAAATCCAAGGATAAGGGGAGATAGAATACCAAAAGAAAAAGGTACCTATGGAAGAAGGTGAGACTTGTGGTGGATAGTGGCTATGGATCGATATTTCTAAATTAGGGTTCCTGCTCTGATACCATGAAAGAAGGGCAAAAAACATACCCTCATGGATTCTATTGATGATGTTATATAGTACAAGAGATGAGTCTAATATAGTAACAATGTCTAATATAGTAACAATATAACTAGGTATCTCATATCATATAATGCTATTCTAAATATGTCGTAATATATAGTATGTAAGAAAGTGGATCCTCGTCGTATTAAACTACTTTTGGTTAAAATGACCAAAGCGTGGCGAGAAGGATGCTTGGACATGGTCCATGTGACATTCCAATAGTGTTTTTTAAAGTTGAACTCTAAGTGAGTTAGAAAGGTTTTAGCATTGCTCGGCGCGAATTAGAGTCGAAACAATGCAAAATTGCATTCTGGTGCATTGTTAACCGGTGACTAATTCAAAGAGTACCGGTACCCCATAGCCACCGGTACCCCACAGCCACCCGAGAACAATCGACTCTCGGGTTTGGACAGATGAACAGGGGCGTACCGGTGACGCCCACCCGCGTACCGGTACGCAGTGCTGCGAAACAGCAGGTTGGTCTGCTGCAATTAAAATAAAGTGGAGGGTTTTGTTGCAATTGTAGTAGCTTATAAAAGACCCCACACCCCTCCTCTCTCATTCCAGCAGTGAACCCTCTTCTCTCTCTCTTTTTTTTCCTTCCTCTCTCTAGAAGCTCTCCCACAAGGTAGATTTGGAGGGGAGATTGGAGGAAAAGGAAGTTAGGAAGTGGATCTTCATCTTCTTCATCTTCTTCCTCAACATTGGAGGAGCTTGTTGAGGTAAGCTTCATGGAGCTTTAATGGTAGATCTCTAGGGTTTGAATCTTATACTCTAAGAATGGTTTTAATGAAACCCTAGGATGCTAAATAGATGATTATTGCTTGAATCATAGGATGAAATGGTGATTTTTACAATAGTTGAGTATTAGGGTTCAAAAATGGGATTTTTGCAAATGTTTGGGTTTGATCTAAATTAAACCCATATAAACCTACTTGCTAGGTATTCTAACGCGCTAGTAAAGTCGGTTCAGCGATCCGTCGAGTCTACACGAAGATATCAAGGAAAAGTACCGTTTTGGCTTCGTTTTCGCCTGGAGGGCCGAGGCGACGTCCAAAAGTTACAAAATCGGATTTCAAGCATCGTGGCATCACCTAGAGGTGGGGGGTTTCATCCCGTAGCAGTTGAACTTCTTTCTATGTCTTAGTTACATTGTTGACCATGCATCTCTCTTGTTGTTTATGCATTATAGGACGATTATGATTGCATTTCCATTCCTTATATGATTCTCTAGTTGATATTGTTGTGTGAGATGGACACATGATGTAGTGGATATGTAAGGATTTGGGTTATGACATTGGGATCCTATATTGCCGAAACAAGTGATGAACTTAGTGTTTATGTAGTGACATAATGAGTGGCATGTAAACTAAATGATGACATAGACGAGTGACATGATGAGTATAGTGTAGACGAAACACTTGAACTTGAACATTAGGGATAGATGAATTTTCCGAGTTGTGATATGTTGCATGCGGACTTAGTGTAGTTGGAACATTTAAACAAGAACATTAGCGATAGTCGAGTTCCCGTGTTATTGACTAGCCCTAGTCGATAGGGTATCCTCAGTTGGCGAGGATTAGATCATACTCGCATAGTCTGTTTTCGCTTGGCGTGGTCGCTTTACCCAAGTAGTGAGCTCCGGAGTCATCACGTGATGGACTAACGTACCTGTCTAGCAGACGGTCTTGGGTTTTCGAGCGGAAGGGTCTCCTTACCTATGGGATTGCATTGTGAGTCATGGGCAAACCTTCGGGTTAGCCAAGTGATTGGGTGAATACATGAATGACATAACTTATTGAAAATAGTAGCATGATAGTTGACATCATTACTTATAGTTCATTCATACATTCATATTGATTGAGGCATAGTAGTATGATCATAGAATTCATACTATGCAGATGTTGCTTCTCTATCTATCTATCTATCTACTCATGCCTGTTTAGACTTAGTGGAAAGATCGGTGGAGTCGGCGGCCGAACCCACTGGTAACTATTCGTAGTTCTCACCCCAGTTTGTTGCAGGCCCGAGTTCAAGTACACCGGGCGAGGACTGCGGTAAGGGCATAACGCCCTAGTAGCTAGCAGCTTTCCACTTTGCATTAGAGTACCCTCGTGTACATGGATGTATCTAGATGTATAGTTGGAGAGTTACTTATGTATTTTGGATATGAACTTGTAAACCCTTATATATATACATTTTGGGAGATAGAAATGTAATCAATTATGTAATGGTTGGATGACAAATGTAATAGTTAGAACTCTCTCTCTTTGCTCTCTTGAATGCTTGTATAGCTACTTGCATGAATCTTGTACATTGTTTAAGCTTCCTGGGCAACTTATTGTACTTGATTGTCGTTGTTAGCCTTGGGCGGACAGGGGGGACTCTGTCCGTTCGGTGTCTATTCGACGCGCCCCAACCGACCAAATTGGCGGTTGTGGGGCGTGACATAGTATCCTTATATAGCATGAGATACTAAATATGTCGTAACAGGAGGTGTACACAAGGCGAGTATATTCTGAATTTAAAAATCAGCTAAGAGCTAGTACAGGATATGAGTTAACAGAATTGAAAGAAAATTTGTCATACAAGGTAAGCATAATGCCTGATTCTACTTTACCTTATCAAAGAGTACAATATTACACAGTTAGTATTAATCCAAGTAAATAAAGAGTTGAATGTAGTTGTAAGTATTTTGAATTTAGTGATCTTTTATTCTCTCATACATTAAAAGTTATGATTCATCTTAATATGCGTAAAATTCCTCCTGACTATGTTATGAAACGATGGACCAAAGTGGCAAAAGGAGGATCCCTTAGCATGAAATTAAGAAACATAGAAGCTGGTGATTCCTTAAATTCGAAATCTTTAAGATTCAACGCACTCAGTCTTAAAGTACAGAAAATACCATTTGAAGCTTCAAAGAACTTTGAGTCATATCAAATGGCATGTGAAAAAATTGATAGACTTGTTGAGGAGATCATCTCACTAAATAAAGCCTTGAAAGAGAAACAAGGAGATAATATTGCTGATGATATTGGAGATGAACAAGCCTTGTCAATGAGATCATCTCACTTTGTGAGTGACTTTAAGCAATCAAGTAAAATTGGGTTGATAGTGAAGGACCCTCCACATTCACAATGCAAAGGAAGGAGAAAGCCTGAGCGATTTAAGTCCCCTGTAGAAAAGTATGGAAAGAAACTCAGAATATGCGCAAATTGTAAAAAGAATGGTCATAATGTTCAAACTTGTACGGAGGTAATTGATTTTATTTTAAAATGTGCATAAGTAATTTAGTTGTATCTTCTTTTTTTTTGGTTTCTTATATATTATTTGCTTCTTATTGCAGGTACCATTAGCTGAAAAGATTAGTAAAAAAGGAATTAGTGAAAGTGATGAAGAAAGAGAAACTAATTATGAGGGATTGTAGAATTAAAATGCTATTAGTCGATTAACTCAACTCTTGTGTTTCTTTACTTATGTATTTTGTTATGAGTGTTTGTATCTTTTAAAATATACTCTAGACAATAGCTCCTACATGTTTTAGGGAGTGTTGCTTTGTTCAAACTATTATATTTTGGTTAGTAGAGTTTCCATCGGTATCTTTCTCATCATGAAATGAGTTGATCAAAATACTATATTTTTGCTTCTTGTGCTTCAAACTACAGCAGCAGTTTTTGCCTCAAACTACAGCAGTTTTTTGCCTCAAACTGCAGTAGTAGTTTTTGCCTCAAACTGCAGCAGTTTTTTGCCTCAAACTGCAGCAGTTTTTTTAGATTCTTGTGCTTTTTGCAACTTGTTATACTTCTTGTAAAAACTACAGTTTTGCTGCTAACCAATTTTCCATCTGTATCTTTCTCATCATGGAATGAGTTGATCAAAATGTTATATTTTTACTTCTTGTGCTTCAAACTGCATCAGCAGTTTTTGCCTCAAACTGCAGTAGTTTTTTTCCTCAAACTGCAGCAGTTTTTGCTTCAAATTGCATGTCACGCCCCGAGACCCGCCTATTTGGTCGGATTCGGGCCCGCTAACAGACCGTCGAACGGATAGAATTTTCCCTATACGTCCTAGGCGTCGCAATCAATACAATTCGCGAGGTTCCAACCAGGAACGGATTTCAAGCTAAGATTGCATAAGGAAGTATCAAAAATATAAAACAACTAAGATATTACAAGCATTCACATCACATGCTTTTTACATATTACATTCTCGTTTTCCTTTCTTCCAAATACAATCCAAATTATTACAATATTGCTTTTACTCTTTTCTACACCCCTAGCTAGGTTGACTCGGGGTACCGCTATCTCTGGTCTCAGTGGTAGGGCGCTATATACGGAGCTACGCCCTTTCCTCGCGCTGTCACGCCGCTCGCATGCGAACCTGAAACCCCAAAACCACGTGGGGTGAGAACTATTGTCCATAGTTTTCAGTGGGTACGGCCACCCAAGGGAAGAGCTCGACCCACCAGGTCCGAAGGAGGCACTGCAACATGTTACTCCAACAGATATCCAACAGATATATATGCAAGTATTAAAATATATGTTATGCCTCTCAACATGCAACAATGCAAACCATGCAACAATGCAACTCAACATGCAATAAGCTAAGTAGATCGACCGATTCTACTTTCAATCCTGCTATTCATAGCTCATCCAATTGACATCTAAGGTTTCCTCTATCTTAAATTCATGTCATTTACAATTCTTCTCATAAAGTTTCATTTACCTTTATTAAGCTATCCACCCGACTCAATCTTGAGTCAATCAATCGCGGAGTACCGCGTAAAGCTAGGCTCAAGGTGAAGGACGTCTCACATGCACCTCAGCCTCAAATCTACTCAACTGGGATACCAACTGGGATGCCAATCCACTATGCTGTGATTCATCCATAGCTTACAAGAATGTCACCCAATCTCACTGGCTAACCAAAAGGTTAAGCTCGACTTACATCTCAAATTTCGCGGTGAGGAGACTTTGCGCTACACACCCCCGAGACCGTCTGCGGGACAATTACATCTGCCCCAACGCGACTACTACTCCGGAGCTCACTACTTGGGTGGAGCGACTACGCCAAGGTTAAACAGACTATGTGAGTATGATCCAATCCTCTCAACTCGAGGATACCCTGTCTACTAGGGATAACAACAACACGAAAAATCCACTAATCCCAATACTCATGTCACAAGTGTCTCTACTACACGAGTTCCAAAACATGTCATAATATTTTTACTACACTAGTCCAAATGCCACTCGATCTACTTGACAATCTACTAGCCCACATCGAGTATCATAGTTTTCACTTTCTTATTTTTCAATGTCGAACTCTCTAATCAACCTAGAGTTATCGATCCAAGTTCACATCTATATGAATCTAGCATATGCTACAACATGTCATTATGCATATTCATCTAACATAATCCACAATATGTCAACATGCATATTCCATCTCATGCATTCATATAGCCTCTATGTCATGCATTCATCTAGCATCTTATGGTAGGTAACAACATCAAGTATAATATGATTCCTACATTCACAATTATCATGTACAACCTACCAAACATATGTATATGCATCAATAGTAACCATGCATCATCATAATCATCCAATGGTAGTCTAACATAGCATTTATCTCATGCATTTATATGTTTTACAACTAACTATCATCTAACTACCATATATGCATCAATGATAATTAACACTTCACTTCGATACGGAAGTGAGCTAGTATCTTCGGTGAGCACAACCCACCTCTTAACGCTTTCCGATTACTTATAGTCACTTGCAATCGGTCTCCCACGGCACGGGCTATCCGGTTCGGCCCGAACTCGCAATAGGCAACCGAACATTCGCCGATCCTCAACCTAGAGTCTTCAAGGATCTTTCTCTAACCTTCAATTAGAGAACAATAGGGTTATACTAGATCAAAACCCTATAATTTCCAAAACCCTCATTCTAATCCTAGCCTCTACACATGCTGCAAATAACTCAAATTAAATGGAGAAAACATGTTAACATCATATTAGAGACTACTAGAACACTATGCATTAAGGATTAAACCAAATCCCAAACACTTACCGAAATGCGAACGCTGAGATGGAAGCACGTCGCTCAACCGGGTGCACGAAAATCCGATCCGACGCTCCGCACGGGTTCCCAAGCCCGCTCTCCACCAAGCCTCCGAATTTGGGAGAAAAAGATCAAGAGAGTAGGGAGCTATTTAGAGAGAGAAAGGGAGGGTTTCTCTCTCCTTCTCCATTCCATATGTGTGTGTGTGTGTGCTGGCTAGGAAGAAGAAGAAAGGGGAGAAGAAACCCCTTTTATAGCCAACCTCCTCAAAACACTATTACAATTAGCAGTTTAGCAGCTCAGAATCTGTTCCTTTTCACCGGAGCCCTTCTGAATGTCCGTTTTTTCTCAAATTTGACAGTCGGCCTCGGTTTAAGCTAAACAAAAGAAAGATATCTTAATCTTTTAGTTTCGACCACTTTTGGTCACCGAAAGCCCTACCGACTAAAAATCTCTAGCAGATAGCAGTTAGATTTTATTTTTCACTTTCTGGGTATCAAAATGACATGAAACTTTAAATCTAGTCTCATAAAAATAATCCCGATATATTCTCAGATTTTCATAATTTTCTGATACTGTGAATTTTCCGCTAAAATATCGGCCCCGTTCCTTACAGAAAATTCTAAATCTTCTGTTTCCTTTCCGATTTCAACACAAGTCACTCCAGACTTATATTTCACTTCTTTAAGTCCAATAAAAATAATATCTTACACTATTTGTATTTGCACTTACCTTTATATTAAAATACGGTACATTACACTGTAGCAGCAGTTTGAAGCCTCAAACTACTGCAGTTTCAACAAACTGCAGCAGTTTTTTGCCTCAAACTGCAGCAGTTTTTTGCCTCAAACTGCAGCGGCAATTTTTGCCTCAAACTACAACAGTTTTTTGCCTCAAAATACAGCAGTTTTTGCCTCAAACTGCAGCAGTTTTTGCTGTTTGCACAAGAAGTTCAAAAATTGGCACCGACAATTCAGAAAGTTTAACTTTTTACTTGAACAAATAAATTCCTGAAACCTTTCTACATCCTTACAATCACATCCCAAATCTCAGCTTTGAAAGAAAAAATCCATCTGCTGAAAAATTAAGTTGGAATTGGTCAACATTTATTAGGGGGGGAATAAGACATTAACAAAACAGTACACAATCATCGATCAATCTCCATTTCCAATATGCAAACAGATAAACATCACATCCGCGCAACCAATAAGAAGCTTCGCCAGCAACCAAAAACCCTTGAGCATTGTAATTAAGTAATTTGCCAAGAGTTTTCTTGGAAACACACTTCATTCACGGTAGCAACTTTACAAAAATTACAAAAAGTAATACAATTACTAAAATGAAAAATATCCTCATCTCAACTCGCATTTCCTCTATCTCATTTCTTGGTGAACAAACAATTTTATTATTTGACGATTCAACAGTTTGCGTCCTATTGGGTGAGATTCCAAAGGAGGTCAATTTAGAAGTGTCTGTTTCTGAACTGTTGTGCTCCATGTCACACCACTTAAGAAGAACAAAAATTATTATTGTAGCTTCCATCTGTTCGTTTAGTATAGTTGAGGCAGTCATAGAAGCGCCGACCTGGATTTGCATGTGTATGTGTATGAGAGGTTTTAATTTTAGCTGGCTTTTCACAATAACATATAACTACAGGCGATTGAGCATTTCCAGTAATCTTCCTCTCCATTATAGAGATAATCTGCGAATAAATTTATCAAAAAAGTTTCAATAGGATATAAAAAAAAGTATACCTTCTACTTCTACTATTTCATACCATCTAAAGCCAAAATAAATTAAGAATACAATGAATAAGACATTGTATTATATTCATATTAGAAATTTAATAACATCTAATCAATTTATGAATAGTACGACCTTTGAAGGATCAAAAATTGAAATAATTACTTACAATTATACTAAAAAATTTTTATAAGGAATAAATAATTTTTGATAACTTATTCCGACATCCAAGCAGAGCCTTAACTACTACACAATTATTTACTAGCTGCACTCTTATATACTTGCTGCACATTTATTTACTAGCTGCTCAGCAGTTGATGAATGAGATAAAAGCAAAAAAAGAGATAGAGGCCAAAGTTGCTTAGTTATACAATGTCACGCCCCGGGGTCCCCTTTTTTGTTTAAACATCGAATGCAAAACTACGGTGTGAATGGTGAATGTATAAATGTATAGCTATCTGTATATTCATTTAGTTGTGGTTGTATACTGTTTGTACTTTTGTACTTGTGCGACGCCATGCAAATACAGGGGAGACTCTGTCCGTGTGCGCCGCCGCTACCTTAGGCCGTGCGCGCCGCCTTCCCCTCGGCCTCCGGCGACGGGTCGTCGCCGTCCCAAGCCTTTCCCGGACGCCGCCGTGGCCGTCGCCACCCTGTGAGCCCGAGCCGAGGCCGTGAGAGCTCGGGTTGCTCCAGCGCCACTGCCACCGCCATCCGCCACCGACCGGCGTGAGCACCCCCTCTCCTGGGTGGGCCGCACTCGCCCACCACCGGCGCTCCCGCCGCCGGAACCCTCTACTGGCCGGACTGGGCCCTTGCTCTCCACGGGTTTGGGAAGCTAGGGCATCAAGGCCCGCCGTCGTCGCCGCCTCCCGTCGCCTGTTGACGGGAGCCCCGGCCTCCTCTGACCTGGGGCACCTTCCCCTGGCCGGCCTGCCCGCTGTCCGGCCGCCGCCGGCCACCCCGAGCCCTGCCTAGCTCTGTAAGCTGGTTTTCAGCCTTTCTGCACATGTTTTTCTGTTCTAGTCACTGTTCCGGCGACCCGAGGCTGTTCCGATGCCTCCGGAGGTGAGCACGGTGATCGTCTATCAGTGCTGATAGCAGCAGTGCCACCTCCATTTAGGTCACGAGCCCTTGTTAGCGAGATAAGTATGATTTCATATGGTGCGCCGCAGTTTACTGATTTCGCGTCGCTCGGT
>NC_033634.1:6306357-6307351 GCF_001540865.1 Ananas comosus | reverse complement strand
TAAACTCTTAACCCGGCTTAAGCATTTTGGGTGGTGGCAAGACCCAAGAGGTTAAGAGAGTTAAGCGTGCTAGGACGGGAGTAGTCCTAGGATGGGTGACCCCCTGGGAAGTTGGGGCGTCACATACAATGTGGACAATCCAGAATACTTACTAGAGCTGCTGTTAAGCAACCTTTCACCCCCTTTGCTTTCCTTCAAAGTAGAATGTTAGTTACCATGCAATAAGATCTATAGAAAATGGTCAGTACAATACTCTGAGGCAATGCTTGTGCCTTGTGGTGGGTAATACATGAGGTTACTTTGCATTAGATAAAGAGTTCCCACACATCCATTTTTATGTATAAGAACATTTGAACCTTACTAGAATGTAGCAGAGTAGTAAGCATAACCGAAGTCGGAAAACGGAACTAGTGATAAAAATATATGAAGACTTCAAAGTTTTGCAAGAAAAAAAAACCAAACATCATATAATTACAAGAACTCATAAGATTACTAATCTCTAATTTTTTTGCAAAAAAAAAAAAACGAAGAAAAGGTGAGATCAAGAGGAATTACGCGTGGGTTCGGCTTGCTCCAAAAATTGCGAGGGTGCGGGCAGCTTCCTCCAAAAGCTTGGTTGCTAGGTGCTACGGTGCAGCCGCTCCCCGAGTGAGATCGAAGTGAGATCGAGAGGAGGTGAGATCGAGACGAAGAGAGTGGGGATGAGAAAGTAACAGAGAAGAGGGGAATGAGAGAAACAAGAGGAGAGAAAGAAAAAGAGACGGACAGAGAAGGGAAAGTAATCTTTTCCTTTTTCACTTCACAGTAATGTCGTCGTTCTCTGTCCGTTTCACCCTTTTCTCCGCACGAATCTTGATGGGATCCAATGGCTGGAAACCCTATAGCAAAATAGGCTAGATACTCTTAAGAGTATTCCAGCCTAACTCTCTCTCTCTCTCTCTCTCTCTCTCTCTCTCTCTATATATATATATATATATATATATATATATATATA
>NC_033634.1:6303990-6306152 GCF_001540865.1 Ananas comosus | reverse complement strand
TAAAAAAGGATGATCGGATCCTTCAATTCAAGATCGGAGTTATTGATCTTTATCTATGTAGTGAATAGAATTTTCTATCAAAAATTCAACAAATTCTAATTCTTTTACACCGTTAAACTAGCAAGTATCCCATACTGGCCGTTAAAAATTGTCAAATTTGTGACCTCTTGATCGTAAGGTAAATGATGTCAAAAAATTATAAAATTTGATTTCTAGAAGTTTTAAATGCTGTAAATAACGTTTAACGGTGTGGATCGTTGATTCGGAAACTCTATCATCGAAAACAACTTATGAGTACGAGGGCGATCGTACTCATAATAGTATAGTAGCCGGACCCTATATATATATATTATTACTTTGTAATATTTTATCGCTAAGGGTGCGTTTGGTTCCACGTAAAACTGTGAAAAAGTTTTTTGGAGAAGTTTTACATGGAACCAAACAAGCCCTATAAGTACCAAGCATATGGTAACCTAAAAAAAAATTTTCGAAGTAGTTTTACATGAAACCAAACAAACCCTCTAAGTACCAAGCACATTGTCACGGCCTTAGCGTTTTTGTTCGCGAAGCTCGTGCGGAGCCAACCCTCTTGCTCGAAGATGAGCATGCCTAGCTCCTTATTGTTAGCCTGGACCTCCACGTCCTATGAATAAGTATGCAAAAAGGAGAGAAAAGAGAAAGGCAGAGATTCCCAAAAAACTAAGTACTCCACTACTTAGAAAAATTGGACTACAATACACAACTCCTCTTGTGTCTCTACCTTCCCTACTTTTACTTTGGCCATAGCCAACTTTCCTACTTATAGGCTCCTATATACATTGAAATATAGCCTATACTAACTCACTATTAAACACACATTAGCTCACCCACTATCATATAGTAATGAGCCCTCATGAATGCCTAATGATTGTAAGGTGATCCCAAGAGTTGCCCATGTCCCTTAGGTTTTCGCTGGCAGTTATGGAGGCATTAATTGCAATAGTTACATGTCCCTTCATCTCCCATGAAAGGCTGCTAGTTTCGGTCCCCCTTTGGCTGCCCACTTAGCGAAGTTGGGCCAGGAACTTGGCCGCACTGAAAAATCGCTAAGTCCCTGACATTTTTCCTCACCTAATGCGTAGACGCCGTCATCGCGTGCCGAGTTGCTTACGGTGCGCGTAGCCTACAATACAGTTCGTCGTGTCTTCACGCCCGAATGACCTCGAGTCTTGCTGCAGCAGTCCGTCTTCACTTTCGCACCAATTCCCAGAGCCTCTCCCCTTTGAGCGCGAACACCAGCTAGCTCATTGCGCAAAAAATTTCCCGTTGAGCCTAAACCGTCGAGTGTGCTTGTCCTCCGCGACACACGCGCACATGCTGCCAAGTTGCGGGATGCTCCTTAGTCATCTCGGGCTCCTTCTTGGCTTTGTGCTTGATAGAGTGACGCTTCACTCGCTTGGATAGTTGCTCTAGTATCAATTGAGACTTAACAGTCACGCCCTTACTCTGGTCCTCCTCCTCGTGGGTCCCAGCTTTCCCGCACTTCACCTCCTTGCAAAGGTATAAGGTTGTAAGGGTCTAATCCTTTGTCGATGGGGTTGAACTCTGGTTGCGTCTCTTTGCATCTCTTGTATCACGGTACTCTCCCCTACCTTTGACCTCACTCGCCTTTGGTAGTTCACTTTGATCGCGCTCGGTTCGATTCGCTCCCGCTCGGGCGACTTCTCCGCTAAAGCAATCGCGAAGTTCAAGTCCTTCACGTCTCGCGCCACGAGCTCCTTGTTCGCCCACAGCTAAAGTGTAACGTATCAAAACCCGAAAACGATATTCGAACTTTGACCAAATTGGTTAAAGCGTCGAAGGAAAGCGATGAACCAGTTCCTCTTGCATTCCAACGAGTTGGAAGGGGGAAAAATGAGTTTGGAAAGACTTGGAATGCTTTTAGCATCGACCGGCGCGAAATAGAGCCGAAGAAAAGCGAAAAAGAGCATTCTGGAGCTGTTGTACCGGTACAAGGTGATGGCTGTACCGGTACAACCATCACGGAACAATGCTCTGGTTGCTGTACCGGTATAAGGTCTCCTTGTACCGGTACAAGCCCGACGAAACCGAGAACCGAGCTCTCGGGTTTGGCCTGCTAATTGGCCTTGTACCGGTACAAGACCCCGTGTACCGGTACAAGA
>NC_033634.1:6297435-6303723 GCF_001540865.1 Ananas comosus | reverse complement strand
ACTGTCTCGGAGGGGGCAGGCGGGTTCCGAGTTGTTGTCCATGTCTATCTCATATCTTTAACGTATTCGCCTTCGTATGTGTTACCGAACGTGCTCCCGTTCGTTATCGGTTCTCACTTTCATTTGTCGATGTGGATATCTTAGATAATGTTGAAACGTAGTAAAGAAAAATGTAGAGTATAGTGGGTTTTATATTGAAAACTGTAAATTTCATTTATAGGGAATGTAGTAAGTAATTTCATTCAAGCAGTAGCTCCATGTTTTCTACTATATTATTTCCCATACGTTGATTCCATTTACTTGTTGAGCCCGCCAGAGATAGATCCCGCGCTACGGGAATGGCGCTAGCAGGCGGCCGAGCGACCCAGGGCCGAGACACCTTTATCCCCACACTCTTGATGTTGCTTCAAGGGTCACCTAAGCCGTTGGTTGGTGCGGCTGATAGGGTGATCCAGATTAGTCCGTATTATCTTATTTCCTTTCATTCATTGGTTGATCGTTTACGTGATTATACGGACTTGTTATATTTACTATACGTGTTATATTACGAGTACTACTTACGTACTAGTATCACAGTTATGGGTTAGAGAACCGATTGGGCATCCAAAGCGGGAGTTGTTTGAGTGGTTGAGTTTTAGGGTTATTAGCTCCTCTATGGGCGATGTTGGGCTACCCTGGCAGGAGACCCCTCTATGGGCGATGTTGGGTCACTACAGCTGAGGCCTCGTGTAGCGGGCTCCCCCTCGATGGTGTTGGAGCTCGTTCCTGATTACACTCATGCTAGTTAGGATGTAAGCTCCTAAGGTTCAAGTTAGGTAAGGAATTGAAATTCCTTCTGATACGAGTTTACTGAGAATTGTGATTCCAACTTACAGTATTATAGAGCCAGCAAGAACAAGAACGTAAGAAAAGATAGTGGTTACAGTATATGCGATAGTTCAAGAACATGAGTACGGTGTGAACAAATGATTCACAAGATATAAGAACAAGAGTGCAGTTTACGGTGTGAACAAATGATTCACAAGATCTGGGCAGCCACAGTGAACGATTTAGATACAGTTTCACAGTGAAAAGCAAATGATTGGGAAGATCCAAGAACAGTGTTAGTACGTATGTATCCCTAGTAGTAAGAGTGTAAGAATGTTTGTAAATTGTACGTAAACTTAAATGTAATCTGATATATTTTCTTGAGTGTTAATTGGGATAATACGTTCTACGAGTTTTACGTATTTACGAGTTTCATACTGTGAATCTGTATCTCTCTAAAAGCTACAGGAACCTTACGTGGTGGGTGGAGCTCCCCATCATCTTCGCTCCACACCTCAGAGCACGCGGTGTGCCTGCAGTTTGAGCACAGGATGTTGGTTTTATCACGGTTAATCCGGGAAACATGTACTTGATAAAAAGTTATAAAAGTTTACGAATTTACCTCAACAGGTTGTGCAAATCCTGTGGGGCTTAATCCAAAGATGCCCAAGTTAAACAGGGGCTTTTTAAGATCCCGTTTTCGGGGTTAAAAGCTTGGGATTGTTACGGTAAAATCGTATAGGGGATCTAACTGGAGTAATGATTCGTTTTCTATCGAATCTTAGTTGGATCTTCGAAAGATTATGGTAGGAATTGGGTAAACTTGGTAGGGATCCCGTAGATGAAACTCGGGATCACTAGGTGGTACTCTCCCGAAGTACTTTTGGTACCTAAAGTTCCAAAGTATCCAGGGGTTCCAAAGATTTAGATCTTTGTTCGAGTTTTGGGATTTTGAAACCCAATTTTAGGTTTGGGATCTGAGTTTATTCACTAATTTGAGTGGAAACAGGTTCGGGATCGTTCGAGAAAGAACAACCTCTCGAAGAACTGGGAGGTTTCGAGGTTTTAGAGGAAGAGGATCGAGGAGAGGTGGAAGAGGAATCAAGATCCCAAACCAAGATCTCTCTCTTTCTCTCTTTACTCTCCTTACTCTCTCCCCCTCTACTCACCGACACCCTCCCTCTTTCTCTCCCCAACCCCACAATTGTACAACGATGTTAACGTTGATTTGGGAGGTAAAGAAGAATAAACGTTGTTCAGAGTGACCCGACAGACCTCGGAGAACATGGCCATGTGCCCCAGAACATGGCCATGTTCCGGTTAATCGTTCGGTTTGGGCTCTCGAGCCAAGAGCCAAAGCAGCCCGAACATGGCCATGTTCCGTTCGGCGTCTGTTTCACACTCTCGAACCGGCCAAAAGGATCGGGTTCGGGGCGTGACATAAAGGCCATCTAGGAAGAAGAATAGCCGATCCTCATCAGCCATGTTGGTAATAGCAACATTAGCTTGGAGTATTCTTGGACATACTCCTTCAAGGTTCCTGAATGTTTGAGCCATCGAAGTTGCCTCCGCGTAAGATATTCGACATGCTCGGGTAGAATTGCGCCTTGAGTTCGCACACAATGTCCTCCCATATTTTTAGTTGGCATAGGCCCTTCTTGGTCTCTATCGATCGCCGACGCCACCACAGCAAGCGTTATCTGCGAGGTATATGGATGTCATTTGGACCTTCTTCTCCTCGTCGTCCAGCCGTAGCGCCTTGATGTAGTACTTCATGTGCCACAGGAAGTTGTGATCTCTTTCTCATCGTGCATTCCCTTGAAGTGTTGAGATTCAGGGACACGAACCTTAGAAGCATGTTCTCTTTGTGGTTCAGGACCACGCGTTACCGCCCTCTCAAGGATTGCCACCTGCAACTTGAGGTCCTCGATCTCGTTTTTCCTGGTAATAAGGTCTAACCAGCACTTTTTGCTCGTCCTCACGTCGGGCGAAGTAGCTGCGAAGCTGCTTGATCTGTTGACGGAAGGTCGCAATGGCAGCGGCAATGCTGTCCTCCATGGCCTACTGCCCCTCCTTCATCACCCCTACATGCTGGGATAAGAGGGAGCAATGCTCTTCCGTTTTTGCAACAGCATCCTCCAATGAGCCCATGCAGTCCTCGAGTGATGCGGACTCTCTTGCCAGAGTCCATGGTTCTCTGCTCTTGCCGCACTTGGACTGCCTTGGAGGTTCAGCCGTAACGTCGATGATGGCAACGTCTGATGACGATATGGTTCCTTCTCGAATCGGCTCTGATACCAATTGTCACGGCCTTAACGTTTTTATTCGCAAAGCCCATGCAGCACCAACTTTTTTTGCTCGAAGATGGGCAATCCTAACTCTTTATTGCTAGCCTAGACCATAGTTAGTTAATTCGCGAATTATTCGCGAATTATTCGCGAATTTTTGAAATGCCGAATTAAACACCCGTTTTCGAATTTTTGCCAAAAATTCGGAATAATTCGCCGCTACCAAAACCCGGTGACGCTCCGGGTGTTCAGGCGAGTGTCATCGTTCGTTCTCCCGGCAAAAAACCCGGCTTAATAAGCGCTTAGGGCAAAATAAGCGCTTATTAATAAAAACGAGTTTTTTGGCGCTTAATAAGGCTTAAAAACCGTTTTTAAGCTTTTGCCCACAAATTAAGCCGTAAAGTTTTTAAGCGCTTATTAAGCGCTTATTAAGCGCTTAATTGATTGATACGAAAACTCGCTCACCTAAAAGAAAAAAAAAAAAGAAAAAAGGGAGAGGAAAACTCGTTCGCACGCTTCTTCTCGCATGCCAGTGGGGTTCTACTCGGAGTAGAAAAAACTCGTTTATTGGGTTAATAAGCGCCTGTTATTGGAATTCTGAATAAACCAAGTAGGTAAAACCTATACTTTATCTTTAGCCAAATTAGTTTAAGCTAATTAAAATAAACCAAGTGTACATAGCCAAACCTTAAGGATAAAATCTGACCTTACCCTTACTGGGTAATCGGAAGTTGAACTAAGGCCTACGGGAAAAAAACCCGGCTTAATAAGCGCTTAGGGCAAAATAAGCGCTTATTAATAAAAACGAGTTTTTTGGCGCTTAATAAGGCTTAAAAACCGTTTTTAAGCTTTTGCCCACAAATTAAGCCGTAAAGTTTTTAAGCGCTTATTAAGCGCTTATTAAGCGCTTAATTGATTGATACGAAAACTCGCTCACCTAAAAGAAAAAAAAAAAAGAAAAAAGGGAGAGGAAAACTCGTTCGCACGCTTCTTCTCGCATGCCAGTGGGGTTCTACTCGGAGTAGAAAAAACTCGTTTATTGGGTTAATAAGCGCCTGTTATTGGAATTCTGAATAAACCAAGTAGGTAAAACCTATACTTTATCTTTAGCCAAATTAGTTTAAGCTAATTAAAATAAACCAAGTGTACATAGCCAAACCTTAAGGATAAAATCTGACCTTACCCTTACTGGGTAATCGGAAGTTGAACTAAGGCCTACGGGAAAAAAACCCGGCTTAATAAGCGCTTAGGGCAAAATAAGCGCTTATTAATAAAAACGAGTTTTTTGGCGCTTAATAAGGCTTAAAAACCGTTTTTAAGCTTTTGCCCACAAATTAAGCCGTAAAGTTTTTAAGCGCTTATTAAGCGCTTATTAAGCGCTTAATTGATTGATACGAAAACTCGCTCACCTAAAAGAAAAAAAAAAAAGAAAAAAGGGAGAGGAAAACTCGTTCGCACGCTTCTTCTCGCATGCCAGTGGGGTTCTACTCGGAGTAGAAAAAACTCGTTTATTGGGTTAATAAGCGCCTGTTATTGGAATTCTGAATAAACCAAGTAGGTAAAACCTATACTTTATCTTTAGCCAAATTAGTTTAAGCTAATTAAAATAAACCAAGTGTACATAGCCAAACCTTAAGGATAAAATCTGACCTTACCCTTACTGGGTAATCGGAAGTTGAACTAAGGCCTACGGGAAAAAAACCCGGCTTAATAAGCGCTTAGGGCAAAATAAGCGCTTATTAATAAAAACGAGTTTTTTGGCGCTTAATAAGGCTTAAAAACCGTTTTTAAGCTTTTGCCCACAAATTAAGCCGTAAAGTTTTTAAGCGCTTATTAAGCGCTTATTAAGCGCTTAATTGATTGATACGAAAACTCGCTCACCTAAAAGAAAAAAAAAAAAGAAAAAAGGGAGAGGAAAACTCGTTCGCACGCTTCTTCTCGCATGCCAGTGGGGTTCTACTCGGAGTAGAAAAAACTCGTTTATTGGGTTAATAAGCGCCTGTTATTGGAATTCTGAATAAACCAAGTAGGTAAAACCTATACTTTATCTTTAGCCAAATTAGTTTAAGCTAATTAAAATAAACCAAGTGTACATAGCCAAACCTTAAGGATAAAATCTGACCTTACCCTTACTGGGTAATCGGAAGTTGAACTAAGGCCTACGGGAAAAAAACCCGGCTTAATAAGCGCTTAGGGCAAAATAAGCGCTTATTAATAAAAACGAGTTTTTTGGCGCTTAATAAGGCTTAAAAACCGTTTTTAAGCTTTTGCCCACAAATTAAGCCGTAAAGTTTTTAAGCGCTTATTAAGCGCTTATTAAGCGCTTAATTGATTGATACGAAAACTCGCTCACCTAAAAGAAAAAAAAAAAAGAAAAAAGGGAGAGGAAAACTCGTTCGCACGCTTCTTCTCGCATGCCAGTGGGGTTCTACTCGGAGTAGAAAAAACTCGTTTATTGGGTTAATAAGCGCCTGTTATTGGAATTCTGAATAAACCAAGTAGGTAAAACCTATACTTTATCTTTAGCCAAATTAGTTTAAGCTAATTAAAATAAACCAAGTGTACATAGCCAAACCTTAAGGATAAAATCTGACCTTACCCTTACTGGGTAATCGGAAGTTGAACTAAGGCCTACGGGAAAAAAACCCGGCTTAATAAGCGCTTAGGGCAAAATAAGCGCTTATTAATAAAAACGAGTTTTTTGGCGCTTAATAAGGCTTAAAAACCGTTTTTAAGCTTTTGCCCACAAATTAAGCCGTAAAGTTTTTAAGCGCTTATTAAGCGCTTATTAAGCGCTTAATTGATTGATACGAAAACTCGCTCACCTAAAAGAAAAAAAAAAAAGAAAAAAGGGAGAGGAAAACTCGTTCGCACGCTTCTTCTCGCATGCCAGTGGGGTTCTACTCGGAGTAGAAAAAACTCGTTTATTGGGTTAATAAGCGCCTGTTATTGGCATTCTGCATCAGCGGAGTACGGTCCCCCCTCTACCTTTAGTCTTTAGGCAAGATTAGTTTAAGCTAATTAAAATAAACCAAGTGTACATACCCGCTGTCCAAGCTTAAGGATAAAATCTGACGTTGCGCTTACTGGGTGTTCAGGCGAGTGTGATCGTTCGTTCTCCCGGGAAAAAAACCCGGCTTAATAAGCGCTTAGGGCAAAATAAGCGCTTATTAATAAAAACGAGTTTTTTGGT